>NW_026652296.1:27131590-27209490 GCF_009828535.3 Hylobates moloch
TGTGTGTGAAGATTTAATCTTTTAAAATATTAAACTAAATTTAAACAGCAGGGTAAAGCACTTCACAAATTGTGACATTAATTAAGGCATCAAGAAAAAACATAATGACTAGAAATAATTGCTTCACCTACTGTTGACTAGAAAATAAGTGTTTCAGAACACTGGCATCAGATAAAACAGCACATCCTGAAAGAAAAGTAACACAGCTACCTTGCATAGCAGTCAGTCTGCGCAAAACAACCATATGGTTTGCTAATTTAATCAACAATCCCCAAATTTACTTTTTCATCCTGCAGATAAAATGAAAATGAAGTTGCTAGAAATATTTTAGAAATTATTTTGCCACTCCAAATGTCTAATACAATACATACAGTACCAAAGCTTATTCATCCAAGCTCCCTTTGAAAGCACAAAACCGCTTTATCAGCCACATTTTTTAAAAGCACAAAAAACATTGATCAGTTTAATCTTTTCATTTTAAATCTGTATTTTAAGACCAATCATTCTTCACATCACACAACCAAAATTCAAACCCTTTGCCCTTCTCCATTCCACCTACAAGAGACAAAGCTTAGACCTTCCCATCTCTTGACTAGATTGATCATACTTATCTCAAAATACCCCCATGAAATTCTTCTTTTGCCCAGAAGCCTCCATCTCAAAATGCCAATGAAGTCACGCTTCCCTGCTTAAAAAGAAAACAACTTTTTATAAGAGTTTTTGTTTGTTTTTTTGAAATGGAGTTTCATTCTTGTTTCCCAGGCTGGAGTGCAATGGCATGACCTCGGCTCACTGCAACTTCTGCCTCCCGGATTACAGGCATGCGCCACCACGCCCGGCTAATTTTGTATTTTTAGTAGAGACGGGGTTTCTCCATGTTGGTCAGACTGGTTGGGAACTCCCAACCTCAGGTGATGCACCTGCCTTGGCCTCCCAAAGTGCTGGGATTACAGGCGTGAGCCACCGCGCCTGGCCTTTAAAGCAAATTGTTTCTAGGGAAGAGTATATTTCTGTTATTAAATTAGTCCTCTATTAGAAAGGAATGTTTCACACACACCTTTCCATTGCCTTGCCAGGACCTGTATTTCTTTCAAGCTTATTCCAGATTCTTTAGCCATTCACCTGGTGATCTGCTTATGTTCCAAAAGATGAATGCAACATCACAGGTACAGTCAGGATTGTGCTCCACAAAAACTACCATCCTCAATCTTCATTATAATATCTAGACAGGAACTGGTATGGTGGCTCTTCCCTGTAATCCCAGCACTTTGGGCAGCCAACATAGGAAGATCACTTTAGCCCAGGAGTTTGAGACCCACCTGGGCAACATGGCAAAACCCCACCTCTACAAAAAAAAAAAAAAAATAAGAAAAATTAGCCAGGTATGGTGGCAAACGCCTCTAGTCCTAGCTACTCGGGAGGCTGAGGTGGGACAACTACCTGAGCCCATGAAGTCAAGGCTGCAGTGAGCCATGATGGCACCACTGCACTCCAGCCTGGGTGAAGAGTTAAGACCCTGCCTCAAAATAATAATAATAGGGCCGGGTGTGGTGGCTTAAGCCTGTAATCCTAGCACTTTGGGAGGCCGAGGTGGATGGATCACGAGGTCAGGAGTTCGAGGCCAGCCTGGTCAATATGGTAAAACCCTGTCTCTATTAAAAAAAAAAAAATTAGCCAGGCATGGTAGTGCACGCCTGTAGTCCCAGTTACTTGGGAGGCTGAGGCAGTAGAATTGCTTGAACCCAGGAGGCAGAGGTTGCAGTGAGCTAAGATCACGCCACTGCACTTCAGCCTGGGCGACAGAGCGAGACTCCATCTCAAAAGAAAAAAAAAAAAAGAAAAAGAAGAAGAAGTACTCAAAAACTGAGAAACAATGTATCACATACAGTGCTGAACACTTACATCCATCATCTCTTTGCATTCTTAAAATAATCACCTTTCAGTGAGGACCCTCCTTAACTACCCTCCTCAAACTAACCTGGATCTCCTTAAACCCTTTCCCTTTCTCCTTAGCACTTTCATTTTTTGTAACATTATAAAACATCTTAAATATACATAAACATACATTTTAGGCTACATATATATTACTTATTAATCATCTTTACTACCTGTCTCTTCTACTAGAATTTAATCTCCATGAGGGCAGGGGCTTTGCTTTACTCACTGATGTAACTCCAATACCTAGAATAATGCCTGGCACACAGTAGGAACCTAAATATTTAAATGAATGGATGAATAACAAGGAAGACAGATTTGACAATTATTTGAAAACACCCCTCCCCCTCTCAACATTCAATCTATCAACATGTTCAGAAAACTCAACTTCCTCTAAAATATACCAAATCATCTGTCCTCTACTATATTCACTGCCATAAAGCTGGGCCAAACTTGTCATTTTTCACTTCTGGTCTTGCTGCTTCCAGCCATGCCCTATAAAATTCTTTCTCTATATGACAGGAAGAATGATCTTTACAAAATGTACATCACATTACTGCCCCACCTATTCAATGGTTACCCATCACTCAGAATGAAATCCAAATTCATTGGATTACAAAGCTTTATGCTGGCTTTAAAAGCTCTACATGAACTTCTGTCTCCTGTCTCTCTACCCTCTTCTCTTCATCCACTACATTATATCTACACTGGCCATTTTTCTGTTCTTTGAACATATTGAGTTCATTCCCATCATTGAGCCTTGGCACTGGAATATTCTTTGTGTGTGTGGTTTTTTTTTTTTTTTTTTTTTTTGAGGCGGAGTCTCACTCTGTCGCCCAGGCTGGAGTGCAGTGGCGCGATCTCCGCTCACTGCAAGCTCCGCCTCCCGAGTTCACGCCATTCTCCTGCCTCAGCCTCCCGAGTAGCTGGGACTACAGGCGCCTGCCACCGCGCCCGGCTAATTTTTTGTATTTTTAGTAGAGACAGGGTTTCACCGTGCTAGCCAGGATGGTCTCGATCTCCTGACCTCGTGATCCACTCGCCTCGGCCTCCCAAAGTGCTGGGATTACAGGCGTGAGCCACCGCACCCGGCTGCACTGGAATATTCTTATCACTGACATCTACCGAGCTACTTCATTATTGTTATTCAGCACACAGCTCAATTTACTTCTTCAGAGTCCTAAATTAACACTTAATTTCATATCTATATTTTTTTTTGTTAATAGGCTCAGTACTTTTATTTGAATTTAGAAACATTTTTATTTTGAAATAATTTCAATCTTGCAAGACTATTCAAATAATTCTGTTAATATCATTTAGCTAAATTCACCAATTAATTCATCCATTTATAAAAATCACTTTCTTTTTCTCTATCTACCTATATTTTTATCTAAACCACTTGAGAGCAAGCTGGAAACATTACACTCCCTTATGCTTAAATATTTCAGTGTGTAATTGCTAAGAGTTAGGATGTTTACTTATAAGCACAGTATAATTACCAAAATTATTAACATTAATACCCTACCACCCATCTAATTTACAGATATTATTCTAAAATTTATGAAGGATTTCCTCATATAAACGAGGTTGGCAGATCACCTGAAGTCAGGAGTTCAAGACCAGCCTGGCCAACATGGCGAAACTCCGTCTTTACTAACAACGCAAAAATTAGCCAGGCGTGGTGGTAGGCGCTTGTAGTCCCAGCTACTCTGGAGGCTGAGGCAGCAGAATCGTTTGAACCTGGGAGGTGGAGGTTATGGTGAGCCAGGATTGTGCCACTGCATTCCAGCCTGGGCGACAGAGCGACACTCCATCTCAAAAAACAACCAACCAACCAACCAAAAATAAACCACAAGAAAAGAAATCATCACTCCCAAGTGCTAATGGAAAATAACTGTCAACCTTTACACTCTAACCACATTTAACTATCATTCAAGTAAAGGTGAAATAAAGGTATCTTCAGATCAGCAAAAAGAGTGTACTACTTACAGATTCTCCAAGAATTATTAACAGATACACTTGGCAGGAAGGAATTATTAACCTAGAAGGAAAATTGTTATAAATATGCAATGTGACCAGATAATTCAATAAATATATTGGTAAACCTAAATTAATAGCTTTAAAAATAATGGTAACTATTATTTTGGCTGGGAGTGTAACACACAAAATGGAAACAAAATCCTAGACAGCGGTAATATATTCAAAAAGTTACTTAATTTGAAGTGTTCTAAGACTTCTGTACTTATAGAAAAAAATGGATATGTGAATTGACATTTTAGATTTTATGTCAAGTACACATTAAAATTTTAAAAGTGATCATCAAAATAAGGAAAATGAAACATCTATCTTTAAACTCACCCACTATTTTCATTTATCCAATTAAGAGTATCTATTGATTTGTGCGTACAAAATGTGAGAAAATAGAGTAGTACATTAAAATGAAACAAACCAAAAAAGTCGAACAGCCTTAAACATTTTTACTGAAGTGTTTGAAACTGACTCCAAAAAACAACGTAATTCCCAAGACAAATCACCAATTCTCTGTCCCTCCTCCAGACCCACTTTAAAAGATTTGTTGTTAGAGATGGTTCCCTTGGATGGAAAGGCAGGGAAACACTTTAATTCATTCTCCAAGATAAAGATGGAAATTAACATTTCTAGAAGGTCAATCACACACACACCAAGTCTGTTGTCCTCCCCTACTTTAGACATGAAGAACAGAGCCAGGACTGGGGAAAGGTAAGTGAGAAGCCTGGGGCCCAGACAAAGCACTTGTGGTTATTTGCCATGCTTCTCTACTTGGGGAGATGGAAGCACAGTTTGCTTGTGGAAACCTCAGTTCACATTCACCGTGCAAGAAAACTTATTTCCAATTTCATCGTGGCATTAGCCCTAGGAATGAGAGAGGACAACTTAATAAAATTAAAAGAGATGAAAAGAAAATGAGTCTCACATTAGACTGCAAATTCCTTTTACTATTCAACTTTGTTTCTCAGTATGTACAATAACAGAACGAAAGAATCAGAAAGGCCACAGAAGGAAACCCCCATTCTTCCTAAGTACCAGAAAGAAGGGTTAACAGCACATGTACTCACCTCAAGACAATAATATCTATAGCAATACTGATCAACATTCCCAACATGTACTAGCTCCAAACTTCAAATCAAAGTACACTTAATTTGGAGTCAGAGAAGGCTCTGTTTCAAATCTCAACTCTTCCCCTTTACTGACTTCTCTACCTTTCAATTTCTCCACTGCTTAAAACGAAGGAGCAGATTAAAAAACTCTTGAAAAATACTGTTCAAATACTACAACTCCTAACCTATTCTAAATATAACCACATTGCTCTACCTGGAGGCTTGCCTTCATAGGAGCTGTCAGGTAAAATGTTGGCTGCCAGGGGCTTTTCAAATTCTAGTATCTTTTTTTGTTTATTTGTTTTTTTTTTGAGATGGAGTCTCGCTCTTGTCACCCAGGCTGGAGTGCAGTGGCATGATCTCGGCTCCCTGCAAACTCTGCCTCCTGGGTTCAAGCGATTCTCCTGCCTCAGCCTCCCCAGTAGCTGGGATTACAGGCGTGCGCCACTACACCTGGCTAGTTTTTTTGTATTTTTAGTAAAGATGGGGCTTCACCATTTTGGCCAGGCTAGTCTCCAACTACTGACTTCAGGTGATCCGCCCGCCTTGGCCTCCCAAACTGCTGGGATTACACATGTGAGCCACTGTGCCCAGCCATTTGTTTTTGAGATGAGGTCTGGCCATGTCGCCCAGGCTTGTCTTGAATGACTGGGCTCAAGTAATCCTCTTGCCTCAGCCTTCTGAGTACCTGAGATGACAGGCACACACCATAGGGCCTGGCTCTAGTACCTTTTTAAACTCCAAAATAAATAGAATATAAAGAAAGCAAGCCAAAAAGACATTTCTTCCAACAGAAATGGCCCTATGTTCCTTATGATAAAAGCAGCTAAGTTTAAAACACTGAAACTGTTACTTTAAATTGTCTGAATTATTAAATAATTTAATTTAAAATGCTGTAAACTCAAGATTTTACTTTAAAACTGGGTTACACTGCTAAACTCTCAACAGGCAAAAGTCAATGACCTCCCCCTTGATTTCCTAGGCCATTGACTTGTAAAGGCTACCAGAATACCCTTCACTGATGGGGTAGTGACTTTGTCAAGGTCACAATA
This sequence comes from Hylobates moloch, assembly GCF_009828535.3. NCBI lineage: Eukaryota > Metazoa > Chordata > Mammalia > Primates > Hylobatidae > Hylobates > Hylobates moloch. The sequence continues at coordinate 27,137,715 of NW_026652296.1, forward strand.
CAATTCATCAGGAGTCAATAACAACTTTGGATTGTCCTTGAAATTCTATCTATGGTTTGAAGCTGAGAACTTATTACCTGTTTGAGATTACAATCTTGATTTAGAACAATAACCAAAGTGGAACACTTAAGTTTGTTTACTGATGAAGGCAGAAAGAAGTCTAAAACATTGCCCTTCTCATTGTGGTATTTATTCTAATGAGTAAACTAGAACAATTATTTGTGTAAACACAGAGAAAAAACAACAAAATAATGCAAAATTAAAGCATTTAACAATGACTGCATGCTTTTTCTCCCACAAAACATATTATCCTTTTAAACTAGGCCCCTTTCCTAATATACTGCCCACTGGATTAAATTTAACTAACCAAAAAGCAAGTGATGAAAATTTTTGTGTGCCCTACCCCCACCCTAGGGGCCTACTGGGCCACGATTTGCTTGAATATTATGGGTGTGGCGTGAAATATTAAAGCAGTGACTAAAATTTTCCATAAAATCCTATCCAAAGTCTAAAGGCTTTACTACTCAGAAACAGATTCATTTCCAGACATTTAAAAGATTTACTATTCCACTTATGACACTGGTGTTTCTACATTTAATATTTAGGGAGGAGGTGATGGGGGTGGGGAAAAGGGTGTAATTAGTTTTGCTTGTAAAACGTTCATCACAGTTGTAGCGCCAACTGAGCTATACAGCCTACTGGGGGTCTAATAGATTTCAGAGTATTATAGTTTGAGTAATAGAGGTTGGGGTTGTGGTGGAAATCAATAAATGGCTACTACTTCTTTGCATAGACCCATATGGAAGTAATCAAGCGCAAGGGTGGCAGCTGGGGCCAATAACAGTCACCTGCAGTTGAGGGACATGGGGGTTTCAGATGGGTTTTTAATGCTAATTTCCTGCAGAAACAATGAGTTAGAAAGAGCAGAGTAACAGACGAGGCCGGATGAAGAGAGACCAGCCAGAACAATGGCTGCACCTGGTGCTGGGAGCAGAGGGACAGAGCCGGCACGCGCCCGCCGGCAGCAGAGGACACATCTGTCACCCTCAAAGCAGCCCATCCCCCAGCTCTTCCAGCAGGGTAAGTGGTATAAGGTCCCTAAACGTTAACAGCTTGCCACACAGCAACAGGTTTGAGTTTTTAAAGACTGCCGCATTCTCTACATGCACCCTTCTCCCATGACTAAGAATTAGTTAGGAAAGTGGGTTCCCTGTCAGTCTCAAGTGAGACAGTAAAAATATCCAAGACACCCATTTTAAGTAAATCTTTTAGTTATTGTCACTTCAATGTTTTGGGGGGACTGGGAAAAATCACATGGAAAGAGAAATCTTATTGAGTGCTGATGCAGGAAGTATCATGCTAATTTCTTTCTAATTAAATCCTTAGAACTCATTTTTATTCCCATTTTACAGTTGAGAAAACTGAGGCTTAGCGGTGAAGGTTAAATTAGCTTATGGTTACACAGCCTAATGTCAAAACCCACACACAATCTTTCACTGTCTTCTCTCCATCTGTCCAAACTACCACAATCAAATGAAAATACAATAGTCCCTGCCTTGTCTGCAGGAGATGCGTTCCAAGACCCCCAGTGGATGCCTGAAACCCCAGACAATACCAAACTCTATATATACTATGTTTTCTCCTGTACATACATACCTATGATAAAGTTTAATTTATAGGCTGGGCGTGGTGGCTCACGCCTGTAATCCCAGCACTTTGGGAGGCCGAAGTGGGTAGATCACCTGAGGTCAGGCGTTTGAAACCAGCCTGGCCAACATGGTGAAACCCCATCTCTACTAAAAACACGAAAAGTTAGCTGGGCGTGGTGGCACATGCCTGTAATCCCATCTACTTGGGAGGCTGAGACAGGAGAATTGCTTGAACCTGAGAGGCGGAGGTTGCAGTGTGCTGAGATCACACCACTGCACTCCAGCCTGGGCAACAAGAGTGAAGTTCCGTCTCAAATTAAAAAAAAAAAAAAGAAAAAATAGTTTAATTTACAAAGTAGGCACAGTAAGAGATTAACAACAATAAAACATTATAACAATTGTAACAATATATTGTAATAGAAGTTATGTGAATGTGGTCTCTCTCACAGAATGTCTTATTGTACTGGACCACAGGTAACTGAAACCCTGGAAAGCGAAACTTCGACTAAGGGGAGACTACTGCACATACTCCATTTACTGCAGAGCTCCAGCTATGACAGACAACTGCAGATAATATACAGAACTGCATCCCACCTTGCCAGGCATCTCTAACAAACTGCTGAGGATTGAAAGATAACAGGATTTCCACGAGCTGTTGCTTTAAACAAAACACAAAGAGCTGCTTTTTCAGGTTTTGGCATGCTTTAGGAAAATTAAATCCATATGCATTTTAAATTTCCCAGTATCAATCTGTGTCATCATATAGTTCTCAAAAGTCAAATGCTGTTTGGAAAGTCCATCAGCCAGTGAAAATACAACCACCAGTTATAATATGTTGTTTTTCTGCAAGATACTACTGACTTGAACTTGGGGGGAAAATTAAACAATCCACAGAGTCCATCATGGTAGAAACCTTTTAAATCAGCTTCCTGGTATATAAATCACACATATAAAAGATGACTACATATGCATAAAGATAAGTATCTCTGAAGTAAACAACTGATCTTGGATTTGGAAAGACAGCAACAGCTAGACATACTTCAAAACATGGTAGAAATGAATACTATGTAATTATGCATTTAATAAAGTTTAATTTAAGGCTCTAGAAGAAAGGGAACCTTTCCATCCTGCCACTATGCTCCTTCCAAACATGAGAAGTCCAAATCCTTCCTGTCCTTTTAAATTCTGATCAAATGCTACCTCCTTTAGGAAGGTTCTCTGATTCCCACAGTTGGTGCTAATTTTCAGGACTTACTACTTTTGTACTTTTTTTTTGAGACTGAGTCTTGCTCTGTCGCCCAAGCTGGAGTGCAGTGGCATGATCTCGGCTCACTGCAACTTCCGCCTCCCAGGTTCAATTGATTCTCTTGATTCAGCCTCCCAAGTAGCTGGGATTACAGGCATATGTTACCACGCCCAGCTAATTTTTGTATTTCTAGTAGAGATGGGGTTTCGCCACGTTGGCCAGGCTGGTCTCGACCTCCTGACTTCAAGTAATCCGCTCACTTCGGTCTCCCCAAAGTGCTGGGATTACAGGTGTGAGCTACTGGCACCCAGCCACTTTTTGTACATTTTATCTCCTCTATGAGATTTCACCTTTTAAAAAAAAATCCCTTACCATATTATCACATACAACAGGCAATTCAAAACAACATTCGTAAAATGGGTGTCCTGGAAACTCAACATAATTCTAGTCTAAGCTCAGCCAGCAACCAGGAGGATATTGAACTCTGGGTTGGGGAGACTATTTGCCATCCCATTATCCTTCCCTCAACTTTCCTATTTTATCTATAAAATAATGTGTTTGACTTGATTATCCTAAGGATCCTTTCCAATCCTAATATTGTCCATAGGTCATCTCTGGGGACTTATGAGCACTGAGTAGCCTTAGAATAACCATCAATGAACTGACCCAATCAATCTTTCAGATCCAACTGAATTTTTCCAGTTGTGTATTAAATGCATTTGTTCACTCAAATGTATTTTTTGATGTTCCCACAAAGCCACTTAAATGTCATTATCCTCATCTCCAGTTTATTGGCATTATTGCATTATGTGCCTCCAGTCCAACAAGGACCCTCACTATGAAAATATGCTTGGGTCATTACTGGAAGCCAATTTAGGAGAATTTCCTCATAGTAGTAAGATTCTCATGATGCTTTCATAATCTTCAGAAAGAACCATGATTTTCTCCAGTATTCAACTCATGTATTCCTAGCATGGACACAGTCATATGAAATCCCCTTTTCAGGCCCTCTATAGTAGGCCCTATCCTACAGAAAAGCATTATCCTACAGAAAAGCATTAAGTCCTTTTCTCCCCACTCAAATGTCTCCTAGGCTACAATGGAAAGTGTTTTCTCACTGAAAGAGTACCATGTGAATTCAGCATAAACACTATATCCTCTCAAGTATTCAGAGAAGTCCCAAAGATGCTTGCTGAACAATGCACCTATCAAAAGAAATGCCCCCAAATTTTTACAAAATCATTTTAGTCAATTTGGTATAAAAGAAAACTTGAAGCCGGACGCAGTGGCTCACGCCTATAACCCCAGCAATTTGGGAGGCCAAGGCGGGCAGATCACGAGGTCAGGAGATCGAGACCATCCTGGCTAACATGGTGAAACCCCGTCTCTACTAAAAATACAAAAAATTAGCTGAGTGGGTTGGCGGGTGCCTGTAGTCCAGCTACTCGGGAAGCTGAGGCAGGAGAATAGCATGAACCCGAGAGGTGGAGCTTGCAGTGAGTCAAGATCGCACCGCTGCACTCCAGCCTGGGTGACAGAGCGAGACTCCATCTCAAAAACAAACAAAAAAAAGAAAACTTGGGAAAAGTTCCATTTTAAAAGTCTCCTTCAAGTCAGTGTGGTGGCTCACGCCTGTAATCCCACCACTTTGGGAGGTCGAGGTGGCCCTATTGCTTGAGGCCAGGAGTTTGAGACAAGCCTGGGCAACATGGCAAAATCCCACCTGTATAAAAAATACCAAAATTAGCTGGGCATGGTGGTGCGTGCCTGTGGTCCCAGCTACTCAGGAGGCTGGGGTGGGAGGATCACTGAAGTCCGGAAGAGTGAAGGCTGCAGTGAGTCATGATCATGCTTCTGCATGCCAGCCTGATCAACAGAGTTTGAGACCCTGTCCCAAAAAAAAGAAAGAAAAGAGAAAAGAAAAAAAGAGGGCCAGGCGCGGTGGCTCACTCCTTTAATCCCAGCACTTTGGGAGGCTGGGGCAGGCGGACCACAAGTTCAGGAGTTCAAGACCAGCCTGACCAACATGGTGAAACCCGTCTCTACTAAAAATACAAAAATTAGCCGGGCATGGTGGCATGCCTGTACTGCCAGCTGCTCGGGAGGCTGAGGCAGAATAGCTTGAACCCAGGAGGTAGAGGTTGCAGTGAGGCAAGACCGCGCCACCTCCATCTTGGGAAAAAAAAAAAAAAAAAGAAAGAAAAAGAAAAAAAGAAAAAAGTCCCCTCCACCTCAAGAAATCTGACTATAAAATTGAAGGAAGAAATTGAAGAGTACTATACTGTCCACTTAATTACCCAATTAATAGAAATAAAGGCTGAAGAACTTTAAGGAATAAAAATATTTTTTAAAGTTTCTATTTGAGAAATGGTAGAATTTTTGCATGACTTGTAATATACGGGGGAAAAGCAATTTTCCAGCGGGAGGTCGCGGAGTGGGGGGAATAATTTCAACAGTGTCGTCACAAAGCAGTACAATTCAGTACCTCACTCCTGCTTGTTGACTTTTCCAAAGTTCTTCTGTTCTGGTATAGTTTGGCAAAGATAGCATAGAACATTTAGAATAGATGCAGACAATCTGAGAGACGAGTACAGCAAGAGGAAGGGCGCCCTGAAAACTAGAACTACAGGCCAGATCCATTCTTGCCCAAGAGTTGAAGTTAAAAATGCAAGGGGTTTAGAAACCTATCGCAGCAAAAAAAGTGAACATCTAGAACACTTGAAACTAACTTGTATGCTTTCTATGTGCCAGACAAATTTCCCCAATAACAACATCAGTCAGGAATTACACAAAATAGAGATTCAAAGAGAATAGTGGCTTGCTTGAGATTACAGAACTAGTAAATAATGGCTACACAGTTTGTGTAACTCCCAAACTCATGTTCTTTCCATAGAACATGGAAAGGAAGCCTAGACTCGAAGGCCTCAAAAACATGAATACAATGTATAGAAACAGTAAAAAGTGGCTAGGTGCAGTGGCTCATGCCTGCAATCCTAACACGTTGGGAAGCTGAGGCAGAAGGATCACTTCAGCCTAGAAGTTTAAGACACTAGTCTGGGCAACACAGTGAGATCCATCTCTATTTCTTATATATAAGAAATAGCAAAAATCTAAAATAGGCATCACAAACTAACAAGGACTACAGAACACAGTACGTAGTTATATGCACATGAATTTATTGCATGACAAAACTACCCCAAACTCACAATTCAAGTCAGATTCATTGATGTTATTTATTTTACATGTAGCAAGAAAACAGAAGAAAACCGCATAGGAGCAAAATGTAAGTGAAAAACTGTTAGATATATCTAAAATGAAGAGATGCTGTTAGTTTTCTTTTAGTTATAATTTGCCTGCATATACTGAAATAAAATCAGAGAACAGAAAAGAGTGTTTTATGAGCCATCTTTTTAATATGGCCTATTTGTATTATGCATACTAAAGGGGAAAAATTCCCTCTAAACATCACAGAACAATCCAACGTGGAAAACCTTACAGAAATATTTGTGGGACTACTTTTCTAGCTGTATAATTCATATATTACGTCTAATTATTAAGTAAATCTTGCATTCAAAAAAGCATGACATTCAAATATAAAGTTGGCAACAGAAAAATAGAAACATAAATAAAATGAAGCATTAAAACAAAACTGAGTAGAAAGGCTGAACTCTTGTATCAAATATCAAAAAACATTCATATCATCGTAATTTGAAAGAAGTAAAAAGCTTTGAAAGGCAGAGAATTGTGCACTTTAACCCCCAAAACTATATTAAAATGTACTTACCCCAAATGCCCAGATTATAAACAATCCAGATTCTTAAATACACCAAATTTATTTGAAATAGATATTCCAAAGCTCCTCTTTTTCTCCTCCTAATCTTCAAAGCTCAATCGGAGACCAGCCTTCCTCCTCCTTTCATTAGCTGGACATGTGTCAGCTCTCTCACATCTGCGATTTCTCACTGACTAGAGCTGCCTGTCCCATTCCAGGGAAACACAGATGGATCCCAGATGGGAAGGTCCTGCCAAACAGACCAGCTCTTCACCTTGCCAGAATCCCCAGATACAGTCAGTCTCTCTCTTTTTCTCCCTCCCTCTTGCTTCCTCTCTCTCCACTACCCTTCCAACCCTCCCTGTTACCAGGGCTCTTTGCCAGCTGATGTCACTAAGTACACACCTCCCAGTGGCTCCTGGCCAATCTGACATTAACTTGTTAAATACGTGTAATTTGTTTATGGCTGACAATAACAGCAAGGATATTGTGCAAAACCTATCTGTGCAAATCCCTAGTGGAATAACATGTAGAGACATACACAGACACACAGACTCACATTTTTGGGAACATTCAAATGTTTAGCAATTACCATTTAAAGTCCTATATACTGTCTGGTTTCTGCTATTGTTTAATAGCTTCTGCTTTTTGAGCCAGTTTTTAAATCCTAATAGAATAAATTCCTTCTTAAAATCAATTATTAAAAATCTGTTTTGAACATGTAATTGGATGAAAAACATAAAGTTGCAAATTAATTTGGGGAATATAAACAGAAATGTATGTAAATGATTCACACAAGCTGCCTCTCAGATCCAGACTTGGTAGCACTGCAAAACTGGCACGTGATTAAAATAAGACAATGCATGCAACATGGTTCTGATGCTGTAAAGATTATAAATCGAAGATGGGGACACAATGCAAAATTGCTTTAAAACAGAGCAAATATAAATGTCAGAAATAACACAATATTTAACATTAAAATAACTGCTAATATAAGTGTCAACAATGAGTAGCCAAAATAAAAAATATTTTAAGAACAATAACAATGACAATCCAGAGAGATGACAGAAACCCATAAGGTCAGAGTTTAATCCTTTATACCTCAAAGAGATAGCATATAATAGCTGCTCAGTCAATTTCTGCTAAATAAAAATCGAAGGTTGACAACTGATACCATACTATAGTTACACAAAATGGTACCACTGGGGCTAATTGAGTGAAGGGTCCAACGGACCTCCTTGTACATTTTGCATTATAACTTCCTGTGAATCTACATTTTAAAATAAAAAGTTAAAAGACTGTGGGTGGTGGTAGCCGGGTGCAGTGACTCACATCTGTAATCCCAACGCTTTGGGAGGCCAAGGCGGGCAGGTCATTTGAGCTCAGGCATTTGAGATCAGCCTGGGCAACACAGTGTTACCCCATCTTTAAAAAATAAAAGAAAAAGAAAGGCCAAGCACTGTGGCTCACACCAGTAATCCCAGCACTTTTGGAGGCCGAGGCAGGCAGATCACAAGCTCAAGAGATCAAGACCTTCCTGGACAACATGGTGAAACCCTGTCTCTACTAAAAATACAAAAATTAGCTGGGCATGTTGGTATGCACCTGTAATCCCAGCTACTCGGGAGGCTGAGGCAGGAGAATCGCTTGAACCCGGGAGATGGAGGCTGCAGTGAGCTGAGATCATGCCACTGCACTCCAGCCTGGTGACAGAGCAAGACTCCGTCTCAAAAAAAAAAAAAGCAAAAGCAAAAACAAAAGCAAAAAAAGATGGCCGGGGGAAGGCGGGGGTCTTGGCTTCTTCCTGGGTCACATCACATGACACATATCCTATACTAAAATCTACATGAATACAGATTCGGCGTGAAAGAGCCCCTGCATATATATATATATATATATATATATATATATATATTCAAACAGGTGTGGTTATAATTCTCTAACCCTTAACCTTCTACGATACTTGGGATATATCTGCAATCTGTAAATAATATTTCTGTCATGGCAATTTTTGACAAATAGGAAGGAAGGCTATTTCTGTCAAGGGCAACTTAATTACTAGGTTTTAGGGCTTCATTTCATACCAGTGATGGTGGTAATAATAGTAACAGCAGCAAGTTCAGTGTTTGTCATGTGTACTCACTAAGTGTCAGAGACTATTCTGATTCCCTGCATTGCTACAAAGGTCCTATATTAAAGGGCCTATAAGGTAGGTATTATTGTCTCAAAGTTATAGCTAAGGAAAGTAATGTTCAAACAAGTTAATGCCACATAGCTAGTGTCAGCATCAGGTTGTCTGAATTCACAGCTAGAGCACTACACCCCACTGTTGACAAGAAAATGAATCCAAAGATGCTGCTGGCTGTCTTGGATCACTTGTTCTCAAGGAAGCCAGCTACCATGTTGTGAAGACACTCAAGCAGTCCTAAGAGCCTTCCACATGGGGAGAGGCTGAGATATCTTGCCAATAGCTGGTATCAAATTGCCCACAATGTAAGTAAGCCATCTTGACAGCAGACACCAAGCCACTGCCATCGAACTAAGGCACCTCAGAATTATGACCCATACAAACCATGTGAGATGATAAATATTGTTATTTAAAAAGGAAAACAAGGTGGGTCTTTCACTTCTAGCACCCAGATTATGGATCCTAAATAGCATTTTCCAATAAAAGGAAGCAGAGCTCTTCAGGAAAATAGTCAATGCCAGGTATAGGGCAGAAAATGTACAAAACTTGTCATAACAGAAAGCAATCAGGCTATCAATCACTTCTGTAGTTATGTCCCAAGGACTTAGACAGAGTTAATGTGAAGAGGCTCCCACTAACAAAGATGGGGTAATTTGAGGAGCAATAAAAAATGACCACAATTGGCTGGGTGCAGTGGCTCACGCCTGTAATCCCAGCACTTTGGGAGGCCGAGATAGGTGGATCACAAGGTCAGGAGATTGAGACCATCGTGGCCAACATGGTGAAACCCTGTCTCTACTAAAAAAAACAAAAATTAGCTGGGTGTGGTGGTGGGCACCTGTAATCTAAGCTACTTGGGAGGCTGAACCAGGAGAATGGCTTGAACCCAGGAGGCGGAGGTTACAGTTAGCCAAGATCATGCCACTGCACTCCAGGCTGGTGACAGAGGAAGATCCTGTCTCAAAAAAAAAAAAGACCACAATTGGGCCAGGAGTGGTGGATCACACCTGTAATCCCAGCACCTTGGGAGGCCGAGGTGGGCAGATTGCCTCAGGTCAGGAGTTCCAGACCAGCCTGGCCAACATAGTGAAACTCTATCTCTACTAAAAATACAAAAATTAGCCAGGCGTGCTGGCACACGCTTGTAGTTCCAGCTACTCAGGAGTCTGAGGCAGGAGAATCGCTTGAACCAGGGAGGCAGAGGTTGGAGCCAAGATAGCACCACTGTACTCCAGCCTGGGTGACAGAATGACACTCCATCTCAAAAAAAAAAAAAAAAAAAAAAAAAAAAGGAAGAAAGAAAAAAAACTGTAATTGATTGAAACACAACAAAATGTTTAAATCATGAGTTCATAATAATACCTATTTAAAAAAACTAATTGATTACTTACCTTTCAGAGAATACTAGAGAACCAAACTCATTCTAAAATCTGGTGAATCAAGCATTTCATCTGTCTTTCCTATATGAACTGTACATCTAGTTAAACAAATAGTTGGAGAAAATTGTTGGGTTCAATGTTCATTATTTCGATGATGGGCTAACTAGGAGCACAAACCTCACCACTATGCAATACATCCATGTAACAAAGCTGCACATGTACCCGAATCTAAAATAAAAGACTCAAGAAACGCCCCCCCAAAATAGTTGGCAAAAAATTGATCTCTATTGAAATAATCCAACTAATAAATGACAAAATAATATACCTGGAATATCATCATTTTGCAAATCCCTAATGAAAAAATGAATCTAATGATCAGTTGCCACTATTATAAAACGAGAGACACCTGGAAATTAATATGCCTCCTAATGAAGCATGCTTTACCAAAAAAAAAACGTAAAACAATATGATTGAGCAAATTTATAAAACATTGAGGGGACACAAGAACATGTTAATGGCAAGATGATGATGCAATTAGCAAAGTCTAGAATGTGGAAAACTTTATAGTCCAAGCAATCCAGATTCTTAGGAAAAAAAAGGGAGACGGAGGGAGTTAGGAACAGAACCTATACATTAAAAGAGAAATAAATAAGGGCCTGGCGCGGCAGCTCACACCTACAGTCCCAGAGCCTTGGGAGATTGAGGAGGATGTCTCACTTGAGGCCAGGAGTTTTGAGACCAGCCTGGCCAACATGGTGAAACCTCATCTCTACTAAAACCACAAAAATTAGCTGGGCAAGATGGCGCACTCCTGTAATCCCAGCCACTCTGGTGGCTGAGGCAGGAGAATCGCTTGAATTTGGGAGGTGGAGGTTGTAGTGAGCCATGATCGCACCACTGCACTCCAGCCTGAGTGACAGAGTGAGACAGAGTCTCAAAAAAAAAAAAAAAAGAGAGAGAGAGAGGTCAGGCACGGTGGCTCACACCTGTAATCCCAGCACTTTGGGAGGCCGAGGCGAGTGGATCACGAGGTCAAGAACTCGAGACCAGCCTGGCCAACATGGTGAACCCGCATCTCTACTAAAAATACAAAACGTAGCCAGGCATAGTGGCTGGCACCTGAAATCCCAGCTACTTGGGAGGCTGAGGCAGAAGAATCACTTGAACCCAGTAGGCGGAGGTTGCAGTGAGCCGAGATCATACCACTGCACTTCAGCTTGGGCGACAGAGCAAGATTTTGTCTCAAAACAGAAAAAAAAAGAGAGAGAGAGAAAAATAAAAGACCTAAATGTGGCTGGGTGCAGTGGTTCATGCCTGTAATCCCAACACTTTGAGAGGCCAAGGTGGAAGAATCACTTGAGGCTAGGAGTTTGAGACCAGCTTGGGCAACATACCAAGATCCCATTTCTACAAAAAATTACAAAATTAGCCAGGCGTGTTGGGGCATGCCTGCAGTCCTAGCTACCTGAGAGGCTGAGGTGGGAGTACTGCTTGACACCAGGAGTTTGAGGCTGCAGTGAACTATGATCCCACCACTGCACTTCAGCCTGGGTGACAGAGTGAGACCCTGTCTCTCAAAAAATATATAGACATACAAATACACATGCAAACACACTTTCATACATACACTTCCTAGCTGTTTGCTGAGAGGTTCTAGAAGCAATGACCCCTTGCATAAATGAACACCCAGATTTTGATTTCTAAACTGCATTTTCTACTAAAACCAAGGATCCTTGGAGAAATAGCTGATCTCTGATAGGGCAGGGAAAGTAAAAGATAAGCACACGGCTGGGCGCAGTGGCTCACGCCTGTAATCCCAGCACTTTGGGAGGCCAAGGCAGGCGGATCACAAGGTCAGCAGTTCGAGACCAGCCTGGCCAACATGGTGAAAACTCGTCTCTACTAAAAATACAAAAATTAGCCGGGCGTGGTGGCAGGCACCTGTAATCCGAGCTACTCGGGAGGCTGAGGCACAAGAATCGCTTGAACCCAGGAGGCGGAGGTTGCAGTGAGCCGAGACCGTGCCATTGCACTCCAGCCTGGGCAACAGAGTGAGGCTCCGTCTCAAAAAAAAAAAGATAAGCATGCAACACCTTGCACAAGAAAGTAAGAGACTGCTCAAAAATGACAGGGGTATGTCAAAAGAACACTAAAGCCAGTTAGAAAAGGGACTACCACTGGAATTGTGCAACAATTTAAGCATCAAAATAAATAATGATAGTAATGGATTAGAGCATAATCCATATTTAATTTTTTTAATCAATTAAGGAAGAAAGGAAAGCATTCTTTCATTAGAATGCCAATATGTAAATGCAGAAACAATGATGGAATTAGAAAATCACCACTAGTAGGGTGCAGTTGCTCATGCTTATAATGCCAGCACTCTGGGAGGTCAAGGTGGAAGAATCACTTGAGACCAGGAGTTCAAAATCTGCTTGGGCAACATAGTGAGACCTTGTCTCTACAAAAAAAAAAAAATTAAAAATTAAAAAAAAGAAAATCACCACTAGATGCTGAGACTACTAGTGAATAGAAAACTAATGAAAAACAGGACAACTTCATCATCTCTAAATATACCCAACAAATTACTTATTAATCACAAAGAGGAAAGTAGTAATTTTTGCAGTGGAGTAACCTGGCAGACATGACCTTAATACAATGATTAACCAATCGCTAATACTGAGGCACACTGATCATGTGCCTCCTTAAATGAAGCATTAAGGAGAATACATCCCTTCTATAGTATTCCAGCCCGAAATTCGTAACATTAATGTAATCATAAGGTAACGGCAACGAAACCCAAACTAAGTACAAAACAACTGGTCTGTATTCAAAATTGGAATGGTCAAGAAAAGAAAAGTACCAGGAGGGGAGGAGAGGAGGCAGGCAGGCTGAGGAACTGTTTTAGAACAAGAAAAATTAAAGAGCCACAGTGGCTCACACTTGCAATCCCAAAACTTTGGGAGGCCAAGGAAGGTGGCTTACTTAAGGTAAGGAGTTCGAGACCAGCTGGAGCAACATAGTGAGACTCCACCTCTACAAAAAGTAAAAAAATTAGCCAGGCATGATGGCATGTGCCTATAGTCCCAAGTATTCAGGAGGCTGAGGCTGGGGGATTGCCTGAGCCCAGCTGGTCAAGTCTGCAGTGAGCCATTCTTGCACCACTGCACTCTAGCCGGGGCACCAGAATGAGACCCTGTCTCTAAGAAAAAAGGAAAGAGGAAAGGGGAAAGGCAAGGAAGAAAGAGACATGCCAGTTAAATTCAGTGTGTGATGACAGACTGAACTGGATTGAGGTATAAGAGCTATAAAAGACATTATTGAAATAATTTATGAAACCTGAATATAGTCTGTGAATTAGGTTAATAGTATGGTATCATTATTACATTTTCTGATTTTGATAATTGTACTGTGGTCATGTAAGAAGTATTTAGGGATACAAGGGCATATTTCCACTTTCAGGAAAAAAATTATACCTCCAAAATACACACAATGATAAAGCAATTGGGGTAAAATGTAAACAACTTATAGAAAGTTGCAAGAACTCCTAAGTATTTTACTGTATCAAAAAATAAAAAAATAAAAAATAAAAAAAAAACAGAAAACAAGTCCCCATCCATGATAAAAAAGTGTGAAGACACTCTTGTGGGTATTAAGTGAACGTGTGTCAGTCCATGATCTAATGATCACAATCACGACGGTCTCTTCTTTGGTTTCTTACTCTGATGATGAGAACTATATGCCATTTTAATTTTTTTTTTAATTGGGCAGCCATTAGGCTGAGACAGCTGGCTCTAGTGCCTAGTAAGCAAACTGAAGCCCAATGTAAACATAAAATGAAACTTAAGCTTAACCAATCAAAAACAAACCTCTAACAAGGGACTTTCCACTGGATCATATCCAAATAAGGTAAATGCCTAGCTGCAGCCAATCAAGTAATTCCTTTACTTTGCTACCGTGTTCAGCCTATAAAAACCTGCTTCTAAAGCAGAGCTCTCTGAACTTCCAGTTTTGAATGCTGCCTGAATCCTTTAATGCTCACCTAAATTCTGCTAAATTTCTGTCTAAAGTTTTTATTTAAACAATTCCGAACATTTTTAAGTTGTTTTTTCTTATGTAATATTCATTTTATACCTATAATGGGTTACTGCTTAAAGATAAATACAAAAAACTCTGACATTCAATCTAAATTAACAGAAAACAAAAATAATTCTACAAATACACTTGAGATGCAGACATCTGAGTTTGATTCATCAGATCAAATCTCTCATCTAGCACATAAAAATGATTCTAGACTTTCAAACAACATTAAAAAAGAAAAACAGCCAGGCGCGGTGGCTCACACCTGTAACCCCAGCAATCTGGGAGGCTGAGATCACTCCACTGCACTCCAACCTGGACAACAAAAGTGAAACTCCCATCTCAAAAAAAAAAAAAGGAAAGAAAAGAAAAGAAAAAAGAAAAATAGGCCGGGCACAGTGGCTCACCCCTGTAACCCCAGCAATTTGGGAGGCCGAGATGGGCAGATCACTTGAGGTCAGGAGTTCGAGAAGAGCCTGGTCAACATGGTGAAACCTCGTCTCTACTAAAAATACAAAACCTACAGCCGGGCGCGGTGGCTCACGTTTGTAATCCCAGCACTTTGGGAGGCCGAGGCGGGCGAATCACAAGGTCAGGAGATCGAGACCACGGTGAAACCCCGTCTCTACTAAAAATACAAAAAAAAATTAGCCGGGCGTGGTGGCGGACGCCTGTAGTCCCAGCTACTCGGAGAGGCTGAGGCAGAAGAATGGCGTGAACCCGGGAGGCGGAGCTTGCAGTGAGCCGAGATTGAGCCACTGCACTCCAGCCTGGGCGACAGAGCGAGACTCCGTCTCAAAAAACAAACAAAAAAATACAAAACCTAGCCGGGCCAGGTGGCACAAGCCCGTAATCCCACTCAGGAGACTGAGGCAGGAGAATCACTTGAACCCAGGAGGCGGAGGTTGCAGTGAGCTGAGATCATGCCTCTGCACTCCAGCTTGGGTGACAGAGCAACACTGACTGAAAAAAAAAATAAAAGAAAAAAATAAGTAAAATAAACACTGGTGCTTATAGGGAGTTTGCTTTTCATTGTAATAACTCCTTACTTGCACAGAAGTTCTGCAAACAGCAACCTGGAATGTTTCTTAATTTGTCACTTAAGAACAAAATAATATTATATGGTATTTCAAGCATCAGGTTGCAAAAATAGTCTTTTTTGAAAATTAAACGCATTGTAAAATTTCAATCTACATTTTAATCTATCCCAAAACCAAATGAATCTTTTTATTTTAAAATCAGTATCAAGAATCATGTTTTACTTCAATACAAATGTAAAGTTAACAAAAGCATATGCCTACTAGTAAACTGGAGAAATTAAAAATATATAATTAATATATTTAAGATTGTATTTTACATTACTTTAAGATCAGACTTTTTAAAAACTACTTCTTTAACATCTACCATACAAAAATAAAATCATTTTTCAAAAAACCCTAAGAGGGGATTTGCAAGATTGCATAACAAGGGCTTTCAAGTCCAACAAAATCAGGGGATGATGATTTATAGTAGAAGTCAGCAAACTTACAGCCTGCTTAGTGTTTTAGTAAACAAAGTTTACTAAAGGACCATGCCCATTCCTTTACATATTGTCTATCTATGGCTGCTTTCCTGCTGCAGTAGCAGGGTTGGGACAGAGATCGTGTGGCCCACAAAGCCAAAAATGGTCACTATATGACCCTTTACAAAAAACTAAACTCTGGCTGGGCACGGTGGCTCACGCCTGTAATCCCAGCACTTTGGGAGGCTAAGGCTAGTAGATTACTTGAGGTCAGGAGTTCGAGACCAGCCTGACCAATATGATGAAACCATGTCTCTACTAAAAATACACACAAAAAATTAGCCGGGCGTAGTGGCGTGCACCTGTAGTCCCAGCTACTCGGGAGGCTGAGAGAGGAGAATTGCTTGAACCCGGGAGGTGGAGGTTGCAGTGAGCCAAGATTGCACCATTGCACTCCAGCCTGGGTAACAGAGTGAAACTTCCTCTAAAACAAAAAACATAAACTAAACTCTGATTTATAGCAACAACGTAGCTTTAAAAAAAAGTTCTAATGCTCAAACACCAACTGAGGTTACACTAAGTGCAGGAGACATAGTAAAGAAAAATAGTCTCTGCTCTCAGGGAGCTTACAGTCTATTGAGAAAAGTAATGTAATTATCATACAAACAAACATAATAATATATACTAAGTGCTATAAAGAAAAAAACCACAACTATGAGCTTCACAGCAGGGACTAGAGCAAGGGGTGTGCTATACAGACATAATCTCTGATGAAATGAAATTTGACAGAGGAGAAGTAGATCAGGTTAAAAAGGGGGATGGGGTGGAGATGAAGAATATTCAGAAATATTTCAGGCAGAGGGAACAGAATAATATAGGAACCCTGAGATGGCAAAAGGTATGACTAGCAGAAAGAAGCAGGAGGAAGTCAGCATGTATAGACAGCATTAAACCTGCAGGAGGACGATGAAGTGGAGTGACAAGCAAGGGGACATTTCACACATTTGCTGGCGTGCAGGGGACAGCATGAGCCCATTTGTCTCACTTCCTAAATGTTAGATAATCTTGCAAACTCCTGTGACAACAAAGGCTATCTTATTCACTATTCTGTCTTATTCACCTTCACATCCACACGGCTTGACAGTGTTTAACAATGCTCAAAAAAATGTTTAGAATTTGAAATGTACAACTGATCAAAAAATATTGTCTTCCTTTTTTTACAGCAAACATTTCAAGAGACACTGGCTTCCCCTTACAATTCAGCAGAAAGAGCCTGGAGTAGCTGTTTCACTGATTCAATTACTAAGCCAATTATCTAAATCCCTAAAACTCTTATCTGTCAAAATCAGAAGACAGGACCAGGTGTCACCTGAGGTCCTCTGAAGCTTTGTTTCTTTCTATTTAGCACATGTTTAAACAGCTCAAGATCCAATTATTCTTCCATGTAGTCTCATAATATCATTGTTAAGTCAAATAACCTGAAAATAAAACAGGTTTGGGGCTCTCCACAAACAAGATATTCTAATTTTCCAATTTATATGACAATGTATAGATTCTAGTTTTATTAGTTATTAAAGACTTCATAAATGGCTGTGTATTTGCTTTACACACTGAGCATTACAAAGCTTGGAAAAAATTTTGTCAACTTAAAAAAAAACAGGGAAGCAATCAAACTCAAAAGTGATCTTGAAAACTAAAAACTGAACAACAATTCTGATGTTTGAGTCATCAGGCCTTATGGGACACAAGTCAGGCTACAGCAGCTGTGGACCATCATTTAAAATCAAGAATTTTATGTAAGCAGAAAAAAAAAAAGGGCAGGGAGGGCAAGAAGAGAAAAAGGAAAAAAAAAAAAAATCAAGAATTAATAGTGATAGAAGATTTTTAAAAGTTGATGGAACAGGCCAGGAGAAGTGACTCACACCTGTAATCCCAACACTTTGAGAAGCCAAGGTAGGTGGATTTCTTGAGGTCAGGAGTTCAAGACCAGCCTGGCCAATATGGCGAAACCCCGTCTCTACTAAAAATACAAAAATTAGCCGGGCATGGTGACATGCGCCTGTAATCCCAGCTAGGATGGGAGACTGAGGCACGAGAATTGCTTTAACCCAGGAGGTGGAGGTTGCAATGAGCTGAGATCACACCACTGCACTCCAGACTGGGCAACAGAGAGAGAATCAATCCACAAAAAAAAATTGATGGAACAAAAGCACATAGCTGGGTGCGGTGGCTCACACCTGTAATCCCAGCACTTTGGGACGCCAAGGCAGGCAGATCACCTGAGGTCGGGAGTTCGAGACCAGCCTGACCAACATGGAGAAACCCCGTCTCTACGAAAAATACAAAATTAGCCGGGCGTGGTGGTGCATGCCTGTAATTCCAGCTACTCAGGAGGCTGAGACAGGAGAATCGCTTGAACCCAGGAGGCTGAGGTTGCAGTGAGCCAAGATTACGCCATTGCACTACAGCCTGGGCAACAACAGCGAAACTCCGTCTCAAAAAAAGAAAAAAAAAGCACAGAAAATAAATGGAAGTCAAAAATTTCACTTGCTGGAATCAACCAACAGTTAATTCTATATTTTAAGTAAGGGATATACAGTTATTCTACTCAAATCAGACCACCAACTGATTTCCTTCTTTCACTATGAACACTTTCGTCAAATGAGCTCT
Source organism: Hylobates moloch (assembly GCF_009828535.3). Classification (NCBI taxonomy): domain Eukaryota; kingdom Metazoa; phylum Chordata; class Mammalia; order Primates; family Hylobatidae; genus Hylobates; species Hylobates moloch. Next base: position 27,156,200 of record NW_026652296.1, read on the forward strand.
TCACCTAGAAAACTATCCATACTTAAAGACTTATGGCTCCCCTTTAGGAGCAATGATTCCTGAAACAACGCTGACAACTCTCCACCCCAACCCATGTAGCTTCCAACTCACGTAGCTTGACAGCAGATAAGACCCCATTAAGGCCAAATGTGGTGGCTCACACCTGTAATCCCAGCACTTTGGGAAGACGAGAGGGGACAGATAACCTGAGGTCAGGAGTTGGAGACCAGCCTGGGCAATGTGGTGAAACCCCGTCTCTAATAAAAATACAAAAACTAGCCAGGTGTGGTGGTACGAACCTGCAATCCCTGCTACTAGGGAAGCTGAGGCAGGAGAATTGCTTGAACCCGGGGGCGGAGGTTGCAGTGAGCTAACAGCACACTGCTTCACTCCAGCCTGGGTGAAAACAGCGAAACTCCATCTCTACATAAATAAATAAATAAATAACCACATTAGTACTTAAGACTTTGAGTTATTTGTTGACCAAATGTACCCATTACTGTTCTCTGAGGACAGGTGGTGTGTCTTGATTAACATATTTAATGCTTATTTGTTGGGTAAATAAATTAAAATATGATGTTTGTTTAAAAAATAAATTTAACAGGATCAAACCACAAAGCATTAGCTTAGAAAGAATCTAAGCCAATCCCTCCATTTAATTAAAATAGGGGGAGGGGAGTTAAAGTCTGAAAGGGTGAATTAAATTTCTATTAAATGTGATGTATTCAAATCAAATTATGATCTCTTCAACAATTTTTTAATGGGAGGATTTTGACAAAAAATTAATAATTTCAAGACTACTTTGCTAATAAGTATTAAAAATTATTGCCTCTGAACTGGTTTTTCCAACATCATGGCCATTTTCACTATCCTGTCCCATCCAAAATAAGGTATCATTCATACTTGGGGTATACACCTATTTGCAAAGACAATGTAGAACATTATTACATTTGTTAAGTTATTAAAATCTATAGCTCTTAATATCTTCTGGAAGGCTTTATGTGGAAAAAACTGTCCAAATCCTATAAGACAGGTATTTATTGAACCGTATTTTATAAACTTAAAACAAAGAAGGATGCTGTCTTTGATGTGCCTGAAACCCTAACATGAACCCCAACTGCCAGTGTTCTATCTTCCTCTTGGCCCCAATCTCTCAGGACACCTGATTTTAAAAAAAAACAAAAAACAAAAAAAACAGCAGCAGCCATCTATTATACATAAATGCCATCTGCAGACATGTGCTGTACTTGGACTACTCCTTTGCAGCAGGGGAAAAAACCTGTTGTCCCTCTGCCCCTGCCAACATTTTAAATAAGTTTTATTGAGGTATAATATACAGACCATAAAATTTGCCTATTTTCAGTGTACAAGTCAATGATTTTTGGTAAATTTGGAGTTGTACAATCATCACAATTCCATTTTAGAACATTTTCATCACCCCCAAAAGATCCCTCATGTCCCTTTACAGCCCTAGACAACCACTACTAATCTTGCTTTCACTGTCCCTATAAATTTGCTATTCCTCCACATTTCATATAAATGAAAGGATATGTTATCTTTTGTGGCTTCTTTAATTTAGTAAAATATTTCTGAGCTTCATGCTGTAGCATGTATCAAGATTCATTCCTTTTTACTGCTGAGTAGTATTCTACTGATGAATACACATTATGCTTATCTATTCACCAATTAATGGGCATTTGGATTGTTTCCAATTTTTGGCTACTTAGTAATGCTGCTGGGAACAATCTACACAAGTTCAAAATGGTTGATTTTTTTTATAAATTTGTCCAGTTTTATCTGCTTTATGGAGGGAGGATTTCCCAAGCACCTTAATCCAACATTCCAGAAATTCTGCCCTAACCAAATAGTTTTTAATAATTTTTCGATTATTCTGACATTATGCGCTTATCAGTAGTTTGTCATCTAATATTAATATCATGTTTAGAAAGATTTTCCCTGTCCCAGATTATAAGAATATGCACCTATATATTCTTCTAGAACTCTTGTGGTTTCACTTTTATATAGCTCATTCTTAAGTACAATGAATGAATACGGATGGATAGATGGACGGATGGATGGATGGATGGATGGATTGGATGGATGGACGGACGGACGGACAGGGTCTTGCTCTATCATCCAGGATGGGGCTGAAGTGCAAAGGAGGGAATCATAGCTCACTGCAACCTCAAACTTATGGGCTCAAGTGATCTTCCTGCTTCAGCCACCTGAGTAGCGGCAACTCCAGAAGAATGCCACCATGTCTGGCTTTTTTTCGGGGGAAGGGTAGACACAGGGTTTCACTATGTTGCCCACACTGGTCTTGAACTCCTGGCCTCAATCTCCCGATTTTGGCCTCCCAAAGTGCTGGGATTACAGATGTGAGCCACTGTACCCAGACCAGAATTTATTTTGATATATGCAGAAAATCTGAGGTTGAAAAGCCTAAAATGAGTTTTATTAAGATAACTATACTTATTGCTGAACCCACAGGAAACTAAGTCCAAAGACTACACAACTAATTAAGAAATCAGGCCAGGCACGGTGGCTCATGCTTGTAATCCCAGCACTTTGGGATGTGGAGAGGCAGGCAGATCACCTGAGGTCAGGAGTTCGAGACCAGCCTGGCCAACACAGTGAAACCCTATCTCTACTAAAATTACAAAAATTAGCCAGGTGTGGTGGTGGGCACCTATAATCCTAGCTACTTGGGAGGCTGAGGGAGGAGAATCACTTGAACCCGGGAGGCGGAGGTTGCAGTGAGCCGATTGAGTGACTGCACTCCAGCCTGGGCGACAGAGTAGACTCCATCTCAAAAAAAAAAAAAAATCAAAACTCCCAGTACTCAATATAAAAGGAAACCTACAGGTGAATACTAAAAATTAATGAAAGGCCCAGCAATTATAAGACAAGCAGAATAATCCAGAGATCCTGCCTTCTTTGTATAATTTCCAACTTTATATACTGGAATTATTTCTTCTTCCTACACCTCAGGCCGGGTATCGTCCAGTGGCTCATGCCTATAATCCCAGCACTTAAGGAGGCAGAGGTGGAAGGATCGCTTGAGCCCAGGAGTTCAAAACCTGCAATATAGCAAGACGCCATTCTCCACAAAAAGAAAACAAAACAAAACAAAAAACAAGTGTAACTGTCTTAACCCTCAGTGAAGTATTTCTGGCTTTATAAATAAAAATTAGTAACGAAATAATATTCACTTCACAGAGAGGTTTTTACATCTAGTTTTGTTGACATGCCTTCATTCAAAATACTGGGAGTGCCTATACAGATTTTATAATATACACCTAATTTTCTGCCAAGCAGACTTTTAATTTTACTTACACACACACACACACACACACACGCTTTTTTGAGACAGGGTCTTGCTCTGTTGCCCAGGCCGGAGTGCAGGGGTGCAATCATAGCTCACTGCAGTCTTGACCTCCTCACCTCAAGTGATCCTCCCACCTCAGCCTTCCGAGTAGCAGGACTACAGGTGCATGTCACCATGCCTGGTTAATTTTTTGTAGTTTTTTGTAGAGATGGGGTCTCAAACTCCCAGACTCAAGCTATCCACCTGCCTAAGCCTCCCAAAGTACTGGGATTACAGGCATGAGCAACAGCACCGGCCATTTTATTATATTTTTATTTTTAAATTTTTTATTTATCAGAGATGTGTCACCCAGGCTGGAGTGCTGTGACCCAATCATAGTTCACTGCAGCCTTGAACTCCTGGGTCCAAGTCATCCTCTTGCCTCAGCTTCAAAGGTATAGCTGGGATTGCAGGCATAATCTTCCATGCCTGGCCCCAAGCAGACTTTTTATTTCCGGTCTTTTTAATTTTTTTCTTTTTTGAGACGGAGTCTTGCCCTGTTGCCCAGGCTGGAGTGCAATTGCACAATCTCGGCTCACTGCAACCTCTGCCTCCTGGGTTCAAGCAATTCTCCTGCCTCAGCCTCCCGAGTAGCTAAGATTACAGGCACGTGCTACCACGCCAGGCTATTATTTTCTATCTTTAGTAGAGATGAGGTTTCACCATGTTGGCCAGGCTGGCCTTGAACTCCTGACCTCATGATTCGCCTGCCTCAGCCTCCCAAAGTGCTGGCATTACAGGTGTGAGCCACTGGGCCCAGCATTTATTTCCAGTCTTTCAACAAAAGATATATGGGGCCGGGCGCGGTGGCTCACACCTGTAATCCCAGCACTTTGGGAGGCCGAGGCGGGCGGATCACGAGGTCCCGAGATCGAGACCATCCTGGCTAACACGGTGAAACCTCGTCTCTATTTAAAAAACTACAAAAAATTAGCCGGGCGAGGTGGCGGGCGCCTGTAGTCCCAGCTACGCAGGAGGCTGAGGCAGGAGAATGGCGTGAACCCGGGAGGCGGAGCTCGCAGTGAGCCGAGATTGTGCCACTGCACTCCAGCCTGGGTGAAAGAGCGAGATTCCTTCTCAAAAAAAAAAAAAAAAAAAGATATATGGGACATAAAAAAAATTAAACAATTCAGTACTTCAAGTACAGTCAACATCTCTGTTGGAAACACAAGGTATTAAGGTTAATAATGGGTCTTCCACTTTTCTAAAACGACTGACTATACAATCTACAAACAAATGTATCATTAATATATCCTGTTGGAAAATTCTATAAATTCTTCAATTAATTATAATTATTACTCTGCATTTTAACAGAAAATTTTACTTTTACCATATTCCCCGAAAACTCCCTTAATAAGGCCTGATATTTAACACTTTTTTTTTTTTTTTTTTTTTGAGATGAAGTTTCGCTCGTCGCCCAGGCTGGAGTGCAATGGTGTGATCTCGGCTCAGCGCAACCTTCGCCTCCTGGATTCTAGCAATTCTCCTGCCTTAGCCTCCTGAGTAGCTGGGACTACAGATGTGCACCCCATGCCTGGCTAATTTTTGTATTTTTAGTAGAGTTGGGGTTTCACCATGTTGGTCAGGCTGGTCTCGAACTCCTGACCTCAGATGATTCACCCGCCTCGGCCTCCCAAAGTGCTGAGATTACAGGCGTGAGCCACTGAGCCTGGCACGGTATTTCACTTTTAACAAACTCTGGCTCCAAAATGAAACTAAACAGAGAGGTAATGTGGAGTTATTTTTCTTTTCTTTTGCTGCTACAAATGGTAAACTCAATTGCAAAGAAAACATATCCAGGCCAGGCACAGTGGCTCACGCCCGTAATCCCAACACTTTAGGAGGCTGAGGCAGGTGGATCCCTTGAGCCCAGGAGCTCAAGACCAGCCTGGGAAACAGAGGGAGATCTCTATAAAAAAAAAATACAAAAAATAAATCTCTACAAAAAATAAAAATTTTATCCACTACAAAAAATTAAAAAAAAAAAAAGTAGCCAGGCATGGTGGCAGGTGCCTGTGGAACATATGCCTGCGGAGTACTTGGGAGGCTGAGGTGGGAGGATTGCTCGAGCCGAGCAGGTCAAGGTTGCAGTGAGCCATGATCCTCGCTGCTACTACACTCTAGCCTGGATGACAGAGAGAGAGTGTCTCCAAGAAAAAAAAAAGAAAAGAAAAGAAAAGAAAATATATCCAGATAGGCCATGCTGAGCTAAATTAATTTTTCAGACCAAAAAAAAGAAGATGAAATTCAAAATTTACACCAAATAAACAAAAAGAAAATTTACACCAACTGAAAATGTCCTTTTCTTTAGTCTTCACGGTGTGGCTGCTAAGGCCTGGTTTTATAAGCTTCATTATTTATCCTATATAAAAACAATTACAAAAATGTTTATTCTATTATTAAATTAATTGCAAATCTTCAGGAAAAAGAAAAAATGTCAGTTACTAATAAATAAATTAGCAGTTTATATACAAATAAGTACCTCTTCCCTCAGATAAACAAATTTAAGAGGCAGATAATTCAGCTTTATTATGATCAACTATTATTAAGTGTCTACCACATGGTAGGCTTGCACAGAAAGATACAGGCCTTGTAGGACATTTAACAAAACATCCTACTACAGTAATGTTTTCATTATTTAAACTGGCACATGACAGATTATGTTAACAGCTTTATTTATTGACTAAGTCTAATCATATTTCCTCAGTTGGCATCAATATAATATCTACCATTTACGTTTGCTTCAACACTGGATATTTGTTCAAAAGTCTTCCATATTTGATTTTCTACCACAGAATTTTAAATGAAAAGAAATGAAATTCTGTGTTTTCCTATGGTAGACTGCAAAAAGGTAAGAAAAAGTCTGGGTAAGTTGGCTCACACCTGTAATCCCAGCATTTTGGGAGGCCAAGAGGGGACAGATAACCTGACGTCAGGCGTTCAAAACCAGCCTGGCCAACATGGCAAAACCCCATCTCTAGTGAAATACAAAAAATTAGCCAGGCATGGTGGCATGTGCCTATAATCCCAGCTACTCAAGAGGCTGAGGCAGGAGAATCCCTTGAACCCCGAGGCAGAGGTTGCAGTGAGGCGAGATCCTGCCACTGCACTCCAGCCTAGACAACAGAGCAAAATGAACGAACGAATGAAAGAGAGAGAGAGAGAGAGAGAAAGAAAGAAAGAAAGAAAGAAAGAAAGAAAGAAAGAAAGAAAGAAGAAAGAAAGAAAGAAAGAAAGAAAGAAAGAAAGAAAGAAAGAAAGAAAGAAAGAAAAAGGAGTCCTTAATGAGAGCTAAAAATCATTTCATTTGGGAATCCCACTAACAATCCCACTAATAACTAGCATTTTATTTAAAGGAAATTTTGTAGTTAAGTGTTCCACAGGAATGAATTAAGATCCAAAATGATCTAGTGGCATTTTTCAAAAACTGATCAAGCAATCACCTTTCCTGGCACACAGCTTTTCTATTTAATGTTTTATAGTTTTCAGTTGATTCAAAACATACCCCAAGATCACATTCTTTTTAAGAAACACTGCTTCCCAAAGTTTAAATGCTTATTATTTCACAAAGGTTTTGAATTACAGATACCAAAAAATGTGAAAAACATGGTTAACGTCATTTGGAGTAAAGAAACCACAAACTGTAAGCTTCATGAGAGTCGGGACTGCCTGTCTACCTTGCTTACTATTCTATTCTATTCACTCATGCATGCAACAAATATTTATTATGCATCTGTCAGATGCCTGACCATGTTTGAGGCAATGCAGATACATCAATAAACCAAATAGGCCGGGCACAGTGGCTCACGCCTGTAATCCCAGCACTTTGGGAGGCTGAGGCATGAGGTCAGGAGTTCATGACCAGCCTGCCCAATATGGTGAAACCCCATCTCTACTAAAAATACAAAATTAGCCAGGCCTGGCGGCAGGTGCCTGTAATCCCAGCTACTCATGAGGCTGAGGCAGGGAACTGCTTGAACCCAGGAGGTGGAGGTTACAGTGAGCTGAGATCGCGCCACTACACTCCAGCCTGGGTGACAGAGCGAGACTCCATCTCAAAAAAATAAAAAACAAATAAATAAATAAAAATAAATCAAATAGACAAGATTCCCTGTCTTCTCTGAAACTAGCAAGAGGAGATAAAGAACAAAATTAATAAATAATATATACAGTATATCAGAAGGTAGTAAGCTGGTAAAGTGGGATGGGGCATGCAGGGCACAATTTTAAATAAGGTAGCCTGGTTGACCTTGCAGAGAAGGGAAGAAATGAGCCGCAGGACAGGTGAAAAAATAATTGTCTAGGTAAAGGTCCTGAGGCAAGACTAGGCCTACAGTCTTCAAGGAACTGCAAGAAGTTAGTGTGGCTGAAGCTGAAAAGTAGTAGGATATGAGTTGAGAGGTCAAGCAGTGGGCAGGGAGACGGAAGCAGATCACAGATAGCTTCCAGCCACTGGAAAAACTTTGGTCTCACTTTCAGTAAAATGGGAGTCATTAACAAGGTTCTGAGCAGAGAACTGACATGACCTGACTAAACTGAATCACTCTGGCTGCTATGTTCAAAACAGATGGTGGGGCAAGAATGGAAACAGGGAAAACAACTAGGAAGCAACTCCAATAATCCAGGCCAGAGATGCTAGTGGTATGGACAAGAATGGAAGGGGTAAAGGTAAGATGTTACTTGGATTCTGGATTCTGGATATAGTCTCAAGATAGAACAAACAGGATTGCACTCTAGCCTGGGAGACAAAGTGAGACTCCGCCTCAAAATTAATTAATTAATTTAATTTAATTTATCAGTGCTTTGAAATATGGTTATCATAACGTTGCCTGTCTTCTACTTGGCAACAATGAAAAACCTCCAAATGCTGCACAAAGCAGAGCAGTGGTCAGGAGACTGGCATCTTAGCACACACTCACTTTACCTTTCTGAGCTTCCATTTTATTCAACTGTAAAATGAATCTTTGTATGTTCTTCCCTCTAAGAACACTCTTTTCCTCTGACTGAAATCTAAAACACCTTCAAGTTCAGCTCCTGTTGCCTTCTCCTTGGAGGCTTTCCAGGTTCTCTAATCCGTGTTCATCTCCCCCACTTCTCTGAACTCTAATAACTATTTACTTTTATTGATGCAGACCATTCATTTGGTCCTATGCTGCGAACTGCCTTGAACGTTAACTATTTTACGTGTTTGTCTTCAGCACTCCATTGCACCAGAAAATCTTTAAGTATCTCCTTATTCTGGTTTTCCCTACAATATCTAATACAAAAGTGTATCACTATAAAATAATAATTTTTCGCCGGGCACGGTGGCTCACGCCTGTAATCCCAGCATTTTGGGAGGCCAAGGCAGGCAGATCACGAGGTCAGGAGTTAAGACCAGCCTGACCAACATGGTGAAACCCTGCTCTACTACAAACACATAAGTTAGCCAGGCATGGTGGCATGCGCCTGTAATCCCAGCTACTCAGGGGGCTGAGGCAGGAGAACTGCTTGAACCCGGAAGGCAGAGGTTGCAGTGATCCAATATCACGCTACTGCACTCCAGTCTGGGCGACAGGGCAAGACTCTGTCTCAAATAATAATAATAATTTTTCTTACTAATACTTAATACAAATTAAGTATTAGTAAGAAATAGCCGGGCATGGTGGTTCAGGCCTGTAATCCCAGCACTTTGGGAGGCCAGGCAGGCAGATTGTTTGAGTCCAGGAGACCAGCCTGAACAACATGGGGAGACCCTGTCTCTACCAAAACTACACAAAATTAGTCAGGTGTGGCCGCATATGCCTGTAGTCCCAGCTTCCCGGGAGGTTGAGGTGGGAGGACCACTTGAGCCTGGGAGGAGGAGGTTGCAATGAGTCAAGATCGTGCCACCACACTCCAGCCTCGGTGGCAGAGCAAGACCCTGTTCCTGAACCCCCCCAGAAAGAGACTTTTAGTAAGATAGACCTCTTCTGTTAGTTCCTACAAAGACTGAAGATAGCAATTTCTGTAGAGTTTATTTTAATAAGACATACAAGTTTAAAGGAAAAACAACAAAACTCAAATGCATATGTCCACAATATATATACATTGATAATTGAGTATTCAGAACCTTTAAAATTAAAATCATCCTAAAATGGAAGAGGCTTAATGAAAAAAATTATAATAATAAAAAATTAAAAACTAAAATCAAAGGGCATCTTAAACTGAGGGTACAAAAAGTTCATGTAAACACAAAAACCTGTAAAATACTAGGTAGCCAAGAACAAAATAAATCTAGTTCCTGACAGGTGTTAAGACTGGTTCTTCTAGCAGACTTACCGGTGATTATTGGTTTTAACTGATCACTGGCTTAACCACTCAGGCAATAGAAGAGTAAAACAAGGTACTAGGCTAGATGCTGTAAACCACATGTTCCTCTAGCCCACATACTTAAGCTCATCTGAGGAACTTGTTAAAATGTAGGTTCCCAGGCCTAAATCAGAACCAAGAAATCAGAATGGGGGGTCCAGGAATCCAAACTTTAATAAGTTCTTCAGGTGACTCCTCTATACACTAAAGTTTGAGAAAATTGCTAGGTGTAGTGGCTCATGCCTATAATCCCAGCACTTTGGGAGGCTGAGGCAGGAGGATCACTTGAGTCCAGGAGATGGAGGCTGCAATGAGCTACGATGATGCCACTGCGCTCCAGCCTGGGTGACAGAGTAAGACCCTGTCTCAAATTAAAAAAAAAAAAAAACCTGTAGCACTAAGACAAAGTCCCTGCTTTCAGTAATATAGTAGGGGATAAACGTATGCATAACACAAGATATAATAAAAAGTAACAAGTAAAAAGTACCAAAAATTATAGAAAAAGTCTCTTCCAGCTAGGCAAAGAACAATAAAGGCTTCACGGAAAAGTTAGGAGAATTTTGAGTTCAGATGATTTGGGAAAATGTACCTATAACTGACAGAGAAAGAACTAAAAACAAACAAACAAACAAAAAAACCAGGAACATAACTGGTAAGGCATCAGCCTAGGCTAAAATGTGTAGGTCATAAGTGTCTACCACAATCAAGCCACTGCCTGAGTAACAGAGCAGGAGCAAGAACTCATCTTAAGCACTAGAAAGGCCTAGACCTAATGGAAAAATAGAGCCCTGCTTCTCTGTCCTTACTCAGTTATCTAGCTCGTCAATTTCAAATCCCTTCCATACACCCATATACAATTTAAGAAAGATGACCTGCTGGTCTCCAACCAATGGAGATGGGAGGGTATATGGATTTCCATTCACATTCCCTGCTAAAATCATGAGTCTAACTTTGGCTTAACCTGCTTCTAATCACTTGACCTCTGAACAAACTGCTTCTAATCACCTGACCCTTGACCTCTGGACTACATGACAACCACCTTTCAGTGCCCTCAATGCTAGATCTAGTTCCTGACTTCAATCCATCACCTAAATGCAAAATATCAGCAATGGAAGAGACATCTAATCAAAGTTTCCATGGTACTATGGGGAAAGTGAGGTGCCAGTTGACTGGTTCCAGAACCCAGATTTCCTGGCTGCCTGCAAATTACTTTCTAGTGTCCCACAATGCATCTTAAACTTTACCTCTCAAGGAATGTTCAAATTACTTTATTAACTTATTAGAGTCAAATGCATTAAGCCAGTACCTTCTACTTGCACAACTCTAGGGTTACCTTTCACATTATATTCTACGTGAACAGCACCACTGTAGAGCACAACTCCAGAATACAATGAGAATGGTGATTCTGGAGTTATAGGCTATGCCAGTTAGGGTTCCAACAAGTACCCTAGATATCAGATTTATTAACATACTTTATATACGCAGTACTAAGGAAGCATCCAACAGCTTAGAATGATTACTATGGCTTTTACTATGGCTTTTTAACACAACAAATAAAAGTACCCTTGCATCATCTTCTGGTTTCCATTCCCTTTACTTTAAAATGTTAACTAGCTCAATAAATCATTCTCTAGTCAGCATGATGTTACCATATAACTTCTTAACGAAATCTGAAAAGTCTGAAGCTGTTTTTGAAAAAGCATGTTGTAAGGGCTGCTTTGCATATTAATCAGGTTTATCATTTTTAGCTGACGTTTCAGTCAATAAAGGTAGTACCATAAGATTACTATATTTTCACTGTACAGTTTCTATGTTTAGATATACAAACATTTACCATTGTTAAAACTGCCTACAGCATTCAGTAAGTAACATGCTGTTAGCTACTATTACAGGTTTACATATATCCTAGGTGTGTAGTACGCTATATTATGTAGGTTTGTGTGAATACACTCTATAACGTTTGTACATCACCTAATGATGCATTTCTCAGAACATATTTCTGTTGTTAAAAGACATAAGACTATATATGTAACCCTAAAGGAAATATTGAATGTTCTACCACATTCAATGTTGAAACAATGTGATTTTTAAAAAACATTTAATAAATGGTTTAGTTACCAAACTCCCATTCTGTTTCATGAGCGACCCTCCTTGTTTGATGGCCAAAATTAAAAAGTTAATTACTATTCTCTTAAAGCTATGTTTAATCAAACAAAAACATTTCTGCCACTTCCATTGTAGCATATAAAATTCAATTTACTTCACCCCTAAAACCTAAATCTGACCAAAAAACAAACAGGCCAGACATGGTGGCTCACACCAATAATCCCAGCACTTGGGGAAGCCTTTGGGAAACCAGCCCAGGCAATATAGCAAGACTGCATCTCTACAATAAATAAAAATTTAAAAAAAAAAATTATCCAGGCATGGTGGTATGCACCTATAGTCCCAGCTACTCAGGATGCTGAGGTGGTAGGATTGCTTGAGCCTAGGAGTTTGAGGCTGCAGTAAGCTGTGATCATGCCATTGCACTCCAGCCTGAGTGACAGACAAAGACTGTCCTCTACCAAAACAAAACAAAACAAAAACCTTACTTGGCTGTCACCCTATAAAGTATTTTGATGCACTGCTTCTAAATTAACTATACAATCAACCAATTATTTTAGGGACCTATAATACATCTATGGTAGGCATTTTGAGGAAAACAAATATTTTCCAAAGATATACTCCCAGTCCCTAAGTTTAGTAAGGTATCAACTCAACAGGGATGTAAACAATGATAGGAAATGAGTAATAAAGATGGGCTTCATTGACCTTGAAACATGAGGAAGATGCAGAGAGACTGAAAAGAGATGGGAGAACAGCATAAGCAACAGTGCAGAAATAGGATATGCAAACAAGCATTCATTCCTTCACTTGGTGCTCACACTAGTGACAGACTAAATATTTACAGACTACCCACACTGTGTTGCAGGCACATGGCTATGATTTCCATGTTCTCTCTTTCAATTCACGTGACATATTGTAAAGATCTTCTTGTTACTCTCTTCCTATAGATGAGCACAAACAGGCCCAACAGTTAAAAAACTTGCCCAAGATTATACAGACACTAAGGAGCAAAATGGGAATTCAAACCAAATTTCCAAACCTCAACTCTGATGCTCTCTCCTCAACTACTATTTTAAGTGGGACCTAGGCTAGAATAAGTTGCAATGGTAAACAGAAATGCCAATTATTAACAGGAAGAAATATTTGATCCCAATGTGGAGGAATAAATAAGTTGGAACTTCACTTAATTGGTAGCTAGGAATTATGATATGGCCCTGAAGAAAATGAAACCAGTGTTTTCTGAAGACAACATAGACTGAGAGAATACCTCATAGAAAGCCATTAACTAATTAAAAAAACAAACAATATGATAACCTCCAAGACCAAGAAGATAACAAAAGAAAATTGAAAAGGACAGAATCTCTGAAGCAGTGACAACACAGAAAATACTGATAATAAGTAAATAAGTAAAATAAGTGATAATTGGAAAGAAGTAAAATTGTCCTTATTTGCAAATGATGTACAGAAAATCCAATGGAGGCCGGGGATGGTGGTTCATGCCTGTAATCCCAGCACTTTGGGAGGCCGAGGTGGGTGGATTACCTGAGGTCAGTTCAAGACTAGCCTAGGCAACATGGTAAAACTCTGTCTCTACTAAAAATACAATTAGCCGGGCCTGGTGGCAGGCACCTGCAATCCCAGCTACTCAGGACGCTGAAGCAGTAGAATCGCTTGAACCCAGGATGCAGAGGTTGCAGTGAGCCGAGATTGGGCCACTGCACTCCAGCCTGGGTGACAGAGCAGGACTCCATCTCAAAAAAAAAAAAAAAGGAAAAAGAAAAAAGAAAATCCAATGGAATCTCCCCAAAAAGCTATTAAAATAAGTGAATTTAGCCAAGTTGCAGGATACAAGATCGATACACAAAAAGCAACTGCATGTCTATAGAGTAGCAATGACCAAATACTGAAATTTTGAAAAAATTAAAACAGTATCAAAAATTGTGAAATATTAAGAGAAAAATTTGACAAAAGACATAAAACCTGTACAGGAAAAACACAAAAATACTACTGAGAAAAATTAATTAAAATAAAATCACTAATTTAATTTGTTAATTTGTATCTCTCCTAAACTGTTAAGATGTCAGCTCTTCCCCCAAACAGATCCAATGTAGTCCCAATCAAAATCCCAACGTGCTGTTTTTTTAAGAAACTGAGGGCCGGGCGGGGCGCGGTGGCTCACGCTTGTAATCCCAGCACTTTGGGAGGCCGAGGCGGGTGGATCACGAGGTCAGGAGATCGAGACCACGGTGAAACCACGTCTCTACTAAAAATACAAAAAATTAGCCGGGCGTGGTGGCGGGCGCCTGTAGTCCCAGCTACTCGGAGAGGCTGAGGCAGGAGAATGGCGTGAACCCAGGAGGCGGAGCTTGCAGTGAGCAGAGATTGCGCCACTGCACTCCAGCCTGGACAACAGAGCGAGACTCTGTCTCAAAAAAAAAAAAAAAAAAAAGAAACTGAGAAGCTAATTCTAGAATTTATTTGGAAATGCAAAGAACCTAGATTACCTAAAACAACTTTGAAAACGAATATAGCTAGAGGACTAACACTACCTCACTTCAAGTTATAGTAAAACAGTGTGGTACAGGCATAAAGATAAGGTAAACATATCAATGGAACAGAGTCCAGAAACAGACCCACAGATATATAAACAACTGATTTTTGACAAAGGTACAAGGACAATCCAGTAGAGAAATGATAGTCCTTTCAACAACTGGTACTAAAACAGCTGGATATTCATATGCAAAAAACTGAACTTGGATCTTTAAATCTCATACCACGTATTAAAATATTAGATCTACATGTAAATCTAAAAACTACAGAAATTCCAGAAAAAAGCATACAAGAAAATCTTTGTGAACTCGGGTTAGGCAAAGATTCCTTAGATACAACAAAAGCTACAAAAGCTAAAAAGATACAAAAAACCTTTTTAACTCTATTCTTTGAAAGAAACTGTTAAGAAAACAGACAAGTAATACACTGGGAGAAAATATTTGCAAAGCATATACCTGATTTTAAAAAAACCTCAACAGGCTGGGGGCAATGGATCATGCCTATAATCTCAGCACTTTGGGAGGCCGAGGTGGACGGATCACTTGAGGCCAGGAGTTCAAGACCAACGTGGGCAACATGGTGAAACCTTGTCTCTACTAAAAATACAAAAATTAGCTGGGCATGGTGGTGCGTGCCTGTAGTCCCAGCTACTCAGGAAGTTGAGGATCACTTGAACCCAGGAGGTGGAGGCTGCAGCGAGCCGAGATCACACAACTGTACTCCAGCCTGGGCAACAGAGTGAGACTGTCTCAAACAAACAAACAAACAAAAACCTCAACAGCAAGAAAATAAACAATGTAATTTTTTTAAATGGGTAAAAGATTTAAACAGACATTTCACCAAAGAAGATATATAGATGGTAAGTACTTGAAAACATTTTAGAAGAAGTCTGGCAATTTCTTAAATAGTTAAAACATATGATGCAACCACGCCATTCCTATGTATTTACAAAGGAAAAAGAGTCTGGGCACAGTGGTTTAACACCTGTAATCCCAACACTTTGGGAGGCCAAGGCAGGAGTATCACTAGAGCCCAGGAGTTCAAGACCAGCCTGGGCTCGAACCCCATCTCTATTTGTTGAGGCTGTTGTTGTTGTTGTTTCTGAGACAGAGTCTCGCTCTGTCGCCCAGGCTGGAGTGCAGTGGCGTCATCTCGGCTCACGGCAACCTTGGCTCAATGCAACCTCCACCTCCAGGGTTCAAGTGGTTCTCCAGCCTCACCCTCCTGAGTAGCTGGAACTACAGGCACACACCACCACGCAAGGCTAACTGTTGTGTTTTTAGTAGAGACGGAGTTTCACCATGTTGGCCAAGCTGGTCTTGAACTCCTAACATTCAGGTGATCCTCCCACCTCGGCCTCACAAAGTGCTGGGATTACAGGCATGAGCCACCACACCCGGTTCCCATCTGTGTTTTTTTTTTTAAAAAAAGACAAAAGCAAGTATATGTCCATATAAACATTTATATATGAATGTTAAAGAAGCTTTATTTGTAATAGCCAAAGACTGGAAACAACTCAAAAACATCTATCCACAGGCAAATAAACAAATGTGATATATCCATACAACAGAATACTACTCAACAATAAAATGGAATAAACTACTGATACATACATCTTAAAATAATTATGCTGGATGAAAGAAACCAGACCAAAAAAGGAAGAAAGGATGGAAGGAAAGGAGTGCATATTGTATGATTTCATCTATATAAAACATATACACGTAAAATTCTATAAAATGCACACGAATCTATAGTGACTGAAAGCAGATCAGTGTTTGCTTGGAGACAGGGCAGCGGGAGCATGTGAGGGAGAGATTACCAACGGGCACAAGGATACTTTATGGAGTGAATGATACGCTGACTATCTTGATTGCAGTGATCATTTCACAGGTTATACCTGCCAAACCTGAGCAAACTGTACACTTTACATATGTGTAGTTTATTGTAAGTCAATTAAACCTCATTTTTTTTTTAGTGAAAGAATAAAACAAAAGTATATGTAAGGGGGGAAAAGTGATAAAAGTTTAAGAATAAAATGCAGGAAGAAGCACTGTTTGTTCAGGAAGGGGAGTGTAGTTCTCTGAGGATTCCATGCAGTTTGAAACAGCTGTGTATGAGATGACGGTGAAATAAGCCAAATGGACATCATCTGTAGGCAGTGAGAAACACAGTTCCAAAACAGAGAGGAATCACTCCTTGAGAAACAGCAGAAGACAGCACAAGGCAGAAGACGGTGCCAGGCAGCACAATAGCTCATTTATCTATAATACCATGCCATATACAAAATATACTATTTTGTGGAACATTCCCCTAGGCCTGTCAGCTTTTTAAACTGCAAGTCAGAATACTCCCCTGGCTTATTTTACCGATAAATACAACTGAAACACAAGATGCAGACAAGATATATCCTCTCACAGTGTTAAAAATGAGACATTCAAACTTGGTTTTGGTTGCTCTGAAATGTTAAAAGGATCTAACACACCTTGTATAATTCACCTTGATAGTGAACATTCAAAGAGACACACAGTTTAGCAGAAAATATCTGAAATTGACTTATATGTCTCAGTTGCTTAAAGCAAAAAGGAAAACCACACTTGAAATATACCTTGTTATAAATGTAATATAAATGTCAAACTCTAAATAGCCTGGTGAAAAAGAGCTCGTAGATCGGGTATGCTACTATCTCAGAGATCATTCCCTACCCCTTGCCCAACGTTTCTGCTGTAAACTCAGACGTCAACTTCTCAATAATGCCTTCCTAAGTCCCTCTTCATTGTGCACTTTTGACAGAATTACACTTTTCTGCTCTCAAAACCATACTTGAACAATAACAGTTATTTCCTTAATCTATTAGAGGTTAAGTACTGTCATACTCATCACTAGCCTAAACACAGTGTTCTGTGCACACTAGGTGCTAAAAATAGGGAAAAGAGGTGTTTGATGGTATAAGGCCAAAGGTGACAAGGCCTAGAGAGGTCTGGAAACCAAACCTAAGCCTCACCAGAGCTCTGGTTTCCTTCATTAAGTCTGGTAACTGGAGCTTATTGGGGCTGGGGGATAGGTTCATGGGAGGTCACTACATTATTCCATCTACTTTGTGTATGTTCAAAATTCCCCACAATAAATTGTTAAAAAATAAAGAGTAGGTGAAGATACGATTAAACCCTTCTTGTTCTTATTTTCCTACCTTTGAACTTTTCTTTTTCCTTTTAACTTGATCTTTGCCAGCTTTCCCTCCTTTGTTGTCAACAGGTCCACTGGGTCATTAGCCAGTTAACAAATGGTGGTTTGGAGGATAAAAGACAGACCCTTTGCAGGCAGTGGAATTCCAAATGCTAGACTCCTGGCTCCACAATGTCTGATTCAGAAAAACTGCTGGGAGCTATTAGTTTAGCTCGCCCACCCAGGCATATTAAGACTCTTCGAGTTCCTTTTACACCACTCCCATATGCCTCTCATTTATGCCTACACAGTTTTGTGATTGTGTGCTTTTGTTTAGCACAGGAAGAGATCAGGCCCAGTGTGACCACAGAAATTGTTAGGAAGGTCCAAGGATAAGAACTCCAGAATGAAAGTAGTTTCAAATGTGAAACTGCAACAGATCTGAACTGTTTTTTCTAGTGGGACAATAATCCAACAAAAATGCATTTCAAAAAATCCTCAACACAGATATTCAGTAACAGTGTGAGTCGGATTCTGGCCTAAATGACAGCATTTACCATTCTGTAAGCACCCTGTGCTTTCCCCCCTCTGAGCTTTAGTTAACACTCCCCTCTATAACTGAAACTGTGGTCTAGATCAATCTGCTTACAGTTTCCTTCATGCTTCCACCTTGGACTGAAAAAGCATACTCTTCTCCTTCAACAAATATTTCCTGAGCACTGCACGCTGACACTGACACTGTACTGCACCCTGCATTTAGTCCTTAAACCCTTGCTCTCAATTCGTCCCTGCTACTGCAACTAGAAGCCGAGATTGTGCCACTGCACTCCAGCCTGGGCAACAGACTGAGACTCTGTTTCAAAAAAAAAAACAAACAATGAGCATCAGACCTAAAAGCTGGTTCAATCAGGCTATTTTGCTGGACTCCTACATGGAATGCCAAGCATTGCCTCTCATGCTGTCGTTATGACAGTGAGGTATAAGGACATGTAGCTTTAGTCATTTTGCCACCAGAGGTGAAGCTAGCCTTAAGGAGATTCAGAGACTGAACAAGATACAAAACAGAAACAAAGAGGCTGGGTGTGATAGCTCATGCCTGTAATCCCAGCACTTTCAGAGGCCATGGCAGGAGGATCACCTGAGTCCAAAAGTTCGAGACCAGCCTGGACAACACAGGGAGACTCGATCTCTATTTAAAAAATAAAATAAAATAAAATAGGCCGGGTGAGGTGGCTCATGCCTGTAATCCCAGCACTTTGGAAGGCCGAGGCAGGTGGATCACCTGAGGCCAGGACTTTGAGACCAGCCTGGCCAACATGGTGAAACACCGTGGCCACTAAAAATACAAAAAATTATCCGGGTGTGATGTGATGGCACACACCTATAATCCCAGCTACTTGGGAGGCTGAGGCAGGAAAATCGCTTGAACCCAGGAGGGGGAGGTTGTAGTGAGCCTAGATTACACCACTGCACTCCAGCCTGTGTAACAAGAGCAAAACTCCATCTCATAAAAAAAAAAATATATATATATATATATATTTATATCTGCTTTCTTCCTTCTTGATACAAGACACTAGAAGTAATCTTATGCCTAGCTTTTTTGTTTGTTTGTTCAAAGACAGAGTCTCAAGCAATCCTCCCATCTCAGCCTCCTGAGGTGTGGCACGTCACCATGCCCAGCTAACGTTTTGTATTTTTTGTAAAGACAACGAGGTTTCGCTATGCTGCCCAGGCTGGTCTCAAACTTCTGGGCTCAAGAGATTCACCTGCCTCAGCCTTGGCCTCCCAAACTGCTGGGATTACAGGTGTGAGCCACCATGCCTGGCTTGTCTTTCTTGTAACTTACAAAGAGAACAAAGCAAAGGAAAGAGGGATGGAAAGAGCTCCTGCACTAATTAAACCAGAGTTGAAAGAGGCTTGAAGGAAGGTTACCAAAGGAGAACACGAATCTGTGAGAAAATGTCGTAAGGTAAAAATAACTGGTCCGCCGGGTGCGGTGGCTCACGCCTGTAATCCTAGTACTCTGGGAGGCCAAGGCGGGCGGATCACAAGGTCAGGAGATCAAGACCATCCTGGCTAACACGGTGAAACCCCATCTCTATTAAAAATACAAAAAATTAGCCGAGTGTGGTGGCAGGCGCCTGTAGTCCCAGCTACTCAGGAGGCTGAGGCAGGAGAATGGCATGAACTCAGGAGGCGGAGCTTGTAGTGAGCCGAGATTGCACCACTGCAGTCCAGCCTGGGCGACAGAGCAAGACTCCATCTCAAAAAAATAAAAATAAAAATAAAATAACTGGTCCATGCGTAGTGCAAACTCCCAAAAGGAAAAGAAAAAGGTTAAACACTTCCTCACACCAGCCAATTGGTGGCACCATGAGCCCAGAACTTGGTACTGGCTGGAACAGATGGATTAAGTTGGTTCTTGGGCAAATTAGCCTTCATTCTCAACCAAGAGTTGACATTTTAGGCTGGGTGCAGTGGCTTACGCCTGTAATCCCAACACTTTGGGAGGCCAAAGTGGGCAGATTGCTTGAGCCCAGGAGTTCAAGACCAGCCTGGACAATATGGTGAGACCCCGTTGCTACACAACACACACACACACACACACACACACACACACACACGAGTGGACATTTAAGGCAGGTTAACATAGTTACATATATATAACTGGCAAAAAGGTACAGAGCAGCTTAAAAGGGCACGTAAGTCATATCCCTGATTCCACACGCAAGGGCTGGGAACAGGAATATAATTGAGACTTGAGTCAAAGGCTGATAATAAAGCCCTCATCTGGGATCCTCTGATTCAAAAAAGAGAGAAAAATAGCCCACCAAACAATCAAGTCAGTGAAAAGGTCTGGATTTCGGTCATGATCTGCTCTTCTCTAGGTCACGTTGAAGGCAATTCTTCAAGGACTGATTCAGACAACATTTTCCACATGCAACCTTTACTGATCACTTCCTTTATTCTACTCCTATGTCCTCATCTTCATCTGTCTTTCTGTCTTGCTTAGTTACCTGAGTTCACAGACCTTACCTCTCTTACTAAGTATCAAGTTTCTTAAGACATGGGAAACTTGTCTTATACATATCACAGTCTCCAGATCTGAGAGAAATAAACTTTGAAGAATCAGAAAACAAACCCTTGAGCCAGGTATAGAGGCGAGAGCCTGTAATCCCAGTTACTGGGGAGGCTGAGGTGGGAGGACTGCTTGAACCCAAGAGTTTGAGACCAGCATGGACAACAGAGTGAGGCCTTCTCTCTACAAAAAGAAAAGAAAAACCAACACTTCAGCCAGGTATAGTGGCATGAGCCTGCAATCCCAACTGTTCAGCTGACTGAGGTGGGAAGACTGCTTGAGCTCAGAAGTTGGAGACCAGCCTTGACAACACAGCAAGCAAAATAATAGTAATACAGCAAAGAAAAAAGAGAAAATAAAACAAACATAAAATATATACAAATCAGGCCAGGAGTAGAGGCTGACATCTCTAATCCTAGCATTTTGGGAGGCCGAGACAGGCAGATCACCTGAGGTCAGGCATTCGAGACTAAACTGGTTAACAAGGCAAAACCCTGTCTCTACCAAAAATACAAAAAAAAAAAAAAAAAGAAAAGAAAAAACAATAACACTTAGGGCGGGGCGAGGTGGCTCACTCCTGTAATCCCAGCATTTTGGGAGCCTGAGACATGCAGATCATCTGAGGTCAGGAGTTTGAGACCAGCCTGGCCAACATGGCGAAACCCTGTCTCTACAAAAAATACAAAAATCAATTGGACGTGGTGGCACGCATCTGTGATACCAGCTACTTGGGAGGCTGAGGCAGAAGAATTGCTTGAAGCCGGAAGGCAGTGTTTGCAGTGGGCCAAGATCATGCTACTGCACTCCAACCTGGGCGACAGAACAAGATTCCATCTCAAAAAAAAAAAAAAAAAAAATCAGTTGGGCCTGGTGGCACAGCCCTGTAATCCCAGCTACTCAGGAGGCTGAGGCAGGAGAATCGCTTGAACCTGGGAGGCAGAGGTTGCAGTGAGCCGGGACCACACCACTGCACTCCAGCCTGGGTGACGGAGTGAGACTCCACCTCAAAAAACAAACAAAAATACACACACAAAATTAAGTGATATGTGATTTTAAAAAACTGTAATTAAGAGATTAAGAAGAACAATACTTTTTAAAAAGGCTTCTGGGTTTACAAAACTTTACCAAATGGCTATTTCAACATAGTCTTGTATTGTCTTTATAATGCAGCTGAGGATTGGAACAAAAGTCACTTACTGCCAATTCATCCTATAAACTTAGGAAACACTGGAATGATCACAAACCCAGATAAAGACAGGTGTAGAGATCTGCTTAGACCATCATTCAAATGCACCCGAGTATGTTTGTGACTCTTACCCTAAATATTGCAATGCAAGCCAGGTGAATAAGAGATAGAAGTAGGAGAACTTTCTGAGGCTTCCAACCACACAAACTGCTAACTTCCTCTCAGAGTTGTCTTCATAGAACACATGGAAATATAACTTAAGATATATATTTCCCTTATTATAATAAATCTAAATTTTTTTCTTGAAAATTTGGCCTTGCTGAACAAGGTTGGAGTACCCACAATAACCTGTCAGTATCCTATAAAAAGCTAACTTATCATACTGAATTTGGGTGTTCGACAAACTTTTAGTTTTGCCATAAAATACATGTATTCATTGCCGGGCGCGGTGAGAGAAATGAAAACATGTGTCCACATAAAAACCAGTAAACAAATGTTTATAGTGGCTTTATTTATAATAGCCAAAAAGTGAAAACAGGTCACAAATCCATCAACTGATGAATAAACAAAATGTGGTATAATAGATTATTTTTATTGCCACAAACGTTGAACTAGCAAATCCTGAACCTTTGCTCCTAGAGGAAAACACATGGTTAGGTTCCTGTGAGCCTCTAGTCACATTTTTGTCAACAGATCATCAGTACATACCTTCTTTTCTATGTGTTTCTGATGAAAGACACCTTAAATATTTACTTATTTTAAATTTCAATAGCCTTAGGGATACAGAAGTTTTGGGTTACACAGATGAATTATATAGTGTTAACGCCTTACTTAAAATATATGTAAGGCCAGGCACGGTGGCTCATGCCTGTAATCCCAGCACTTTGGGAGGCCAAGGCGGGAGGATTCATTAACATGTCAAACAGCCTGAACAAAGCTTATTTAATAAATTTTCCTCTAAAGTACAGCATAGCTTTCTAGCTCTTGGAAACAGGAGATGGCACTTAAGCATTATACTTGAAGGCCAATCACCAATAAAAATCACCAATAAAAAACACAAAGGCAAATCCACAGACAGAAAGTAGATTACGTGGCCAGGCGCAGTGGCTCACACCTGTAATCCCAACACTTTGGGAGGCCAAGGCAGGAGGATCGCTTGAGCTCGGGAGTTTGAGTCCAGCCTGGGCAACAAAGTGAGACTTTATCTCTACAAATAATTTAAAAACTGGTCACAGGCATGGTGGCATGTGCCAGTGGTTCCAGCTACTTGGGAGGCTGTAGTGGGAGAACTGCTTGAGCCCAGGTGGTCGAGGCTGCGATGAGCTGTGACCATACCACTGTGCTCCAATCTGGGTGACAAAGTAAGACTCCGTCTCAAGGGAAAAATAAAAAAGTAGATTAAGGACTGGGGAAAGGAAAAATAGACAGTAATTGTTAATGGATATGGGGTTTCTTTTCGGAGTGATATAAATATTCACTGCACTGTGTGCAGTGATGGTTATAAAACCTTGTCAACATACTAAAAACTATTATATACCTTAAAGAAGTAGGGTAGGGCCAGGTGCGGTGACTCACGCCTGTAATCCCAGCATTTTGGGAGGCCAAGGCTGGAAGATCACCTGAGGTCGGGAGTTCAAGACCAGCCTGACCAACATGGAGAAACCCCATCTCTACTAAAAATACAAAATTAGCCGGGCATGGTGGCACATGCCTGGTAATCCCAGCTACTCGGGAGGCTGAGGCATGAGAATCACTTGAACCCAGGAGGCGGAGGTTGTGGTGAGCCGAGATTGTGCCATTGCACTCCAGCCTGGGCAACAAGAGCGAAACTCTATCTCAAAAAAAAAAAAAAAAGGAAGTAGGGTATGTGAATTGTATCTCAACAAAGCCATTTACAAAAAAAGCGGCCAGGTGCGGTGGCTCACACCTGTAATCCCAGCACTCTGAGAGGCCAAGGCAGGTGGATCACTTGAGGTCAGGAGTTCAAGACCAGCCTGGACAACATGGTGAAATCTCTTCTCTACTAAAAAATACAAAAATTAGCCAGGCGTGGTGCCACACACCTGTAAGCCCAGCTACTTGGGAGGCTGAGGCAGGAGAATTGCTTGAACCCAGGAGGCAAGGGTTGCAGTGAGCCGAGATCGTGCCACTGTACTCCATGCCTGGGCGACACAGCAAGGCTCCATCTCAAAAACAAAAAAGCTATTTGTCACATTTTCTGACATATATAGCAGTCATACATATACACATTTTCTTTTCAAATTAACCAAAAAAATATACCTTACCATACTATTACCTGAGTGCAACTCAACCAGCTCATTTCTAGCACAGCAAGCATAAAGTTAACTCCCCTCTACATGTATACCTTTCTCCTATTAAGATTGATCCTGGTTTGTCTTCTTACGTATGTAAGTGAGCATCTGGATTTTTTTTTTTAATCCTAAAAATAAATTGCAACAAAATTATTTTATTTGAAAATGAGAACAACGTTTGCAAGTTCATGGCATGCCCACCTAGGCAAGTTCCAAGAAAAACAACTACAAAGCGGGAGAAATGTCATAAATCACTCAAGAACCCACAGTCTGAAAGCCCCTTCATTATTCCCAAACCATACCCATCTGGTATGCAACAAAGTGTGGAAACCACTTCTCTGTTCAAACTCTGATTCTGGAATCCACAGAATCCAAAAATCATAATATGAAAAAGAGAACAAAAGACTAAACTTTTAATTTTCTTTCCTGCCTAGCCAGAAATCTCAGCCCACATGACTTGTGACAGGTAACAATCAGTGTTGATTTTCTTAAGATCTTACTTGAGATTTATTACGAAACATTCCTAGTTAAATGTCAACTATGTGACAGACACTGAGTTAAGGTAATTCTTTTAATAATAATAATTTTAAAACCTGTACATATTTTTGTCCTGAAAACTGAAGTCTAAAAAACGAGAAAACAAAAAAAGAGGGAAAAAAAACCCCAAAAAACTGAAGTCTGCTCTAAAACCTACCTACGACAAGTGACAACTATTAAAAACTAAAAAAAAGCACAACACACTGGCCAGGCATGGTGGCTCATGCCTATAATCTCAGCACTTTGGGAGGCCGAGGCAGGCGGATCACCTCAGGTCAGGAGTTCGAGACCAGTCTGACCAACATGGAGAAACCCCGTCTCTCCTAAAATTACAAAATTAGCCAGGAGTGGTGGCGCATGCCTGTAATCCCAGCTACTCAGGAGGTTGAGGCAGGAGAATTGCTTGAACCCGGGAGGCGGAGGTTGTGGTGAGATCATGCCACTGCACTCCAGCCTGGACGACAAGGGTGAAATTCCATCTCTGGGAAAAAAAGAAAACAAAACAAAAAACAC
This sequence comes from Hylobates moloch, assembly GCF_009828535.3. Taxonomy (NCBI): domain Eukaryota; kingdom Metazoa; phylum Chordata; class Mammalia; order Primates; family Hylobatidae; genus Hylobates; species Hylobates moloch. The sequence continues at coordinate 27,181,345 of NW_026652296.1, forward strand.
AACACATAGGGAATAAATTAGCTCTTAAATTGAAAGAGTCTCCAATCTTAGCTTATTTTTCTTCAAAGTATTTATCCCCATCTGGGGTTTTAGTACACGTTTGTTTGCTTATTGGATCACTAGACTGTGATCCCTATGGAGTAAAACCTCTCTCATCTAGATAAGAACCCCATTTTTTAAAATGCTTTTGAAAAATAAGAATGATCTTTATTATTGAAGATAGACTTTGTAATTAAATTATAATTCAGGGAGGCTGCAAACATATATGGGAGGCTGAGGCAGGAGAATTGCTTGAACCCAGGAGGCAGAGGTTGCAGTGAGCCGAGATCACACCACTGCACTCCAGCCTGGGCAACACAGCAAGACTGTCTCAAAATATAAAAAATAAAAAATAAAAAAAATAAAGCCTATGATTTACCCCAATATGTCTCAAATTTTAATGTTCATATGACTCACCTGGGAAATCTTACAAAAATGCAAATTCAGTAGGTCTGGGCCAGAGCCCAGATTCTGCATTTTTAACAAGCTCCCAGGTGGCAATGCTGCTGCTCATACCCAGAATCTACAATGCATATCTATGTTCCCCCTGGCTAAGGTAAATTTGCCCCTTCCTGTCCAGTTATAAGGGAGAAGTATACAACTAACCAACTTCTACAAAACAATCCTTAAAGGCTTATCAAACCTCTATATTTTCTCTTCATCAGACACAAGTTTTTGAACCTTTCCATTGGATTTTCTTTTTTTAGGGATCTTTTAAATCCTCTCAAAAGCTGCCCTCATATATCTCTTAAGCTGAAGAAGTTAAACCTTAAGTATGATAGGCAAAACTACTAGCTCTCTTCACACATCTCAATGGTATAATTGTTTCTAAAATAACACTGTAATACAGGTTCTGTTTTATTTATTTACTTATTTATTAGTTTTGTGAGACAGGGTCTCACTCAGTTGCCTAGGCTGCAGTGCAGTGGTGCAATCATGCCTCACTGCAGCCTTGAACTCCTGGGCTCAAATGATCCTCCCACCTCAGCCTCCCAAGTAGGTTGGGACTACAGGAACATATCACCAAGCCTGGCTACATTTTTATTTTTTTAAATTTTTTTTTTTTTTTTTTTTAACAAACAGGGTCTTGCTATGTTGACCAGGATGGTCTCAAATTCCTGGCCTCAAACAGTCCTCCCACCTTGGCCTCCCAAAGCGCTGAGAGTACAGGCATGAGTCACTGTGGCTGGCCCAGGTTCATTTTTACTTGGTAGTACCAGATGAACTGAGATCATGTGCACTAGTGGTTGCTAACTACATTAAATTGGCTTACTTACCCATGCTGCTGTTTCTCTGTTAACTATCGCTGAATTTGATCCACTGGCTTTCACTACTCATTTCTGAAAGAATTTTTGAGAAGGTTATTTTGAATTTTAACCCAATTCTCCAAGGAACCAGGCCCTGGTACTGAGGAATAACTTATTTTCTGTAGCTCTTGGTTTTCTCACCTATGAAGTAATTAAGGATGAGGGTCATGAATGCACTCTAGTCTTCCTTCCAAGAGTCTGACTCTGGAGTCTCTATTTCCATTCCATTCTTCAGTACATGGAACCTGTGACCTCTATTTTGTTCTATGTTGCCTAACTAAAGGCTCTTTTTGCTTACTTCCCAGATCTTCCCTGCCATAAACTATATATATATATATATATATACACACACTACTATTTGTAAGTAGCCTTACAAGGAACTCTCTCAGAGAAGTTAATGAGCTGGAAATATCTTCAAGTAACTAAAAACAAAAATAAAACCTAAACTAAAAAAAACAAAACAAAACAAAACAAAAACCCTTAAATTATCTTTCTCAATGCCAACCAAGAAACACACACACACAGGCAGCCCAAATTTACATCTTTTTTTGTTCAATTTTGCTGTTATTATCCAGACCAAAGGCAACACCTGTGCCAAGGTAAATGCTATGCTTAGGTATATATGACTGGAGAGAGCTGGAAAAGCAATCAATTAGCTCTTCTCCTTATTCTCACCAGCTGTGTTTTCCTGATGACACAGAATCTGTCCACCTGCTCCCACAGATGCAGTTAAAGTAAAACACCTGGACTCCATGCAGTTTATTAGAACAATGTTAGCTGTAGATCAGGCAAGCCAAGGTCAGCATTTCCATCTTATCACCCAGATTAAAACCAACACCATTTTAAACTATAGGATGCTAAAATATGCCTTTTATCCCCAAAACACAAATACAAAAATTTTGTTATAATAATAATGTCAGAGTTATTATTATAACAAGATAAATGTCAGGAAGAAATTTAAAAACAATTGATTAGAGGGTAACAATCCTAGATTACAAATTTGGTTGTCATTAACCACTTCCCCAACTACTTAATTTAGAACATTCATAGAAGATAACACTAGCAAAACAAGCTCATTACTCCCTAGCCATCACAGCTTCATAAGCATGGTAGTGTCAATACAAGTAAATGTGCTAAATGAATGGATAGTGCTAAATAAACAGAATATGAGAAATAAGAATTTCTTCCTAGTTGTATACTTTATAATTGAGAAATGTTTTCTTCTCCCCCTAGAGCCTTAAATCAACTTAACCTATACTTAAATCCTCTGAGAAATATCTCCCCATTAAGAAAGGCTCATCAATATTGGTAAACTATCTGGGATGGCAGGTGAAAATTGTGTGTGTGTGTGTGTGTGAGATGGCAGGTGAAAGTGTGTGTGTGTGTATGTGATGGCAGGTGAAAATTGTGTTTGTGTGTGTGTGTGTGTAAAGTAAAAACAGTGATTATCTCCTGAACAAATAAACAAAAACACTCATGAGGTAATAAATGATTTTATGCCATAGTCCACGAGTTAGTTTCAACATTGAAAAGTTATTTAGGATATTTCTTTTTTTTTTTATTTTTGAGATACAGCCTTGCTCTGTCACCAAGGCTGGAGTGCAGTGGCATGATCTCAGCTCACTGCAAACTCTGCCTCCCAGGCCCAAGCAATTCTCTGGCTCAGCCTCCCAAGTAGCTTGGAATACAGGTGCATGCCACCACGCCCAGCTAATTTTTGTATTTTTAGTAGAGACTGGGTTTCACTATGTTGGCCAGGCTGCTTTCGAACTCCTGACCTCCAGTGATCCACCTGCCTTGGCCTCCCAAAGTGCTGGGATTACAGGTGTGAACCACCAAACCCGGCCTATTTAGGATAGTTCAATAGCTTATCAAAAAAGTAGCATATGTTAGAAATTAGAGATGCCCCAGGACTGCAGTAATATACAGATATGACAGCTTGGTTACCAAGACAATATAGCATTATGAGGTATATAAAACAAAAGGCGGTGGATATTCCTCAAGTCTAACATAAAATCAGACATCTGCCTCTCCTCCCTACCTCAGTGAGCATTAACTAATCTCTTTCCTTAATACTTTCTCAGTTACCTCCATTTATCACTTTTGTCACAAATTGTACTATATTAAAATAGTTTTTCCTCCCCATAACTCTTCAGCCAACTAGATTTTTTTTTTTTTTTTTTTGAGACGGAATTTTGCTCTGTTGCCCAGGCTCCAGTGCAATGGCGTGATCATGGCTCACCACAACCTCTGCCTCCCAGGTTCAAGTGATTCTCCTGCCTCAGCCTCCGAGTAGCTGGGATTACAGGCATGAGCCACCATGCCTGGCTAATTTTTTATTTTTAGTAGAGATGGGGTTTCTTCCATGTTGGTCAGGCTGGTCTCAAACTCCTGACCTCAGGTGATCTGCCCGCCTCGGCCTCCCAAAGTGCTGGTATTACAGATGTGAGCCACCGCGCCCGGCTCAGCCAACTAGATTTAGATGATCTTTGTCAGGTTTAGACACCCTCTGAGACGCCAATGCTCCTCAAAGGAGTCTTCAGGTTACCTCTAGGAGAATTATTTAGGAACCCTGCTGCTGAAAATGAAGATTCCTGGACCCTACCCCAGACCTTCCAGGATTTAAATATCCAGGGGGTGAACCTACATTTCACAAGCTTCCCAGATGATTAGAATACACACCAAGGTGTATACCATACACAGAGTTGTCCCTGAGTATCCACGGTGGGTTGGTGCAAGGAATCCGTGTGGATACCAAAATCCGCCAATGCTCAAGTCTCTTACATAAAATGGTATAATATTTGCATATAACCTACCCATACCTCTAATACTCTTTATTTAAATTATTTATTTTCTGAGACAGAGTCTCACGCTGTTGCAAATACTGGAGTGCGGTTGAGCAATCTCGACTCATTGCAACCACCGCCTCCCGGGTTCAAGCGATTCTCCCGCCTTAGCCTCCTGAATAGCTGGAATTACAGGCGTATGCCACCGCACCGGGCTAATTTTTCCATTTTTAGTAGAAATGGGGTTTCCACCTTGTTGGCCAGGCTGGTCTCGAATTTCCGATCTCAGGTGATCTGCCCACCTTGGCCTCCCAAAGTTCTGGGATTACAAGCATGAGCCATGGTGCCCAGCCACAATCTGTATATTTTTTTTCCCGAATAGTTTCGATCCACGGTTGGCTGAATTCATGGATGCAAAACCCACAGAAACAGAGGGCCAAATGTTATTTTTCTTTCCTTAATCATTATTTAATAGAAACCTACATTTACCAGTTGAATTCACCTTCATTATTTGAAAACTGAGATCTCCCGTCTCTACTAAAACTACAAAACTTAGCTGGGCATGGTGCTGTGAGCCTGTAGTCCCAGCTACTTGGGAGGCTGAGGGAGGAGAATCGCTTGAACCCGGGAGACAGAAGTTGCAGTGAGCCAAGATCGCTCCAGTGCATTCCAGCCTCGGCAACAGAGCCAGACTCCGTCTCAAAAAAAAAAGAAAAAGAAAAAAAGAAAACTAAGACATGGATAAATTCACTTTTATTTTCTTTTGGAGAAGGAGTTTTGCTCTTGTTGCACAGGCTGGACTGCAATGGCACGGTATCAGCTCACCGCAACCTCTGCCTCTCGGGTTCAAGAGATTCTCCTGCCTCAGCCTCCCAAGTAGCTGGGATTATAGGCATGCGCCACCACGCCCGGCTAATTTTTTTTTTTTTTTGTATTTTTAATAGAGGGAGTTTCTCCATGTTCGTCAGGCTAGTCTCAAACTCCCGACCTCGGGTGATCCACCCGCCTTGGCCTACCAAAGTGCGGGGATTACAGGAGTGAGCCACCGTGCCCGGCCTGACAAATTCATTTTCTGTTTGGTTTGGTCTGCTCTGTCTCCAACAAGAGCCTACTTCATTATCTCCCCAACATATCTACCTAGTCCATAGACTGGCTTAGAGCAGGCCTTTGACAATATTTAATTTTATCCCACAATGGCATTTCAATTCCTTTGTCATTCTGAGAAAAATACTAACAGCATGGGAATTTGGTGCATGGATCATTAACAGTAAGACATTAAAATCAAAATGTAGGCGGGATGTGGTGACTCACGCCTGTAATCCCAGCACTTCGGGAGGCCAAGGCGGGCAGATCATGAGGTCAGGAGATCAAGACCATCCTGGCTAACAAGGTGAAAATCCAGTCTGTACTAAAAATACAAAAAATTAGCCAGGTATGGTTGCACACGCCTGTAGACCCAGCTACTTGGGAGGCTAAGGCAGGAGAATCGCTTGAACCTGGAAGGTGAAGGTTGCAGTGAGCCAAAATTGCACCACTGCACTCCAGCCTGGGTGACAGAGAGAGACTCTGTCTCAAAAAAAAATAAAAGCAAAATGTAAGCCGGGCACGGTGGCTCACACCTGTAATCCTAGCACTTCAGAAGGCCGAGGCAGGTGGATCACAAGGTCAGGAGTTTGAGACCAACCTGACCCACACAGTGAAACCCCATCTCTACTAGAAATAGAAAAAATTAGCCGGGTATGGTGGCACACACCTGTAGAACAAGCTACTCAGGAGGCTGAGGCAGGAGAATTGCTTGAAACTGGGAGGCGGAGGTTGCAAGCAAGACTCCGTCTTCAAAAAAAAAAAAAAAAAAGGCAAAATATAGCAGCCTAGCCAAGATGGAGAAACCTCATCTCTACTAAAAATACAAACCAGCTGTGCATGGTGGCATTCACCTATAGTCCCAGCTACTTGAGAGGCTGAGGCACAAGAATCACTTGAGTCCAGAAGCCGGAGATTGCAGTGAGCCAAGATCACACCATGGCACTTTAGCCTGGACAACAGAGCGAGACTCTGTCTCAAAAAAAAACAACAACAACAACAACAAAAAAAAACAAAAAACAAAAAAAAGATCCTATGAATTAGTTTACAATAGTGGAAATAATCACCAAAATACCTTGATGGCAATGATGAGCTGAAAATTGGCAAGGCTTCTATGGATTTAGGCCTGCAGAGCTTGATCTACCTGAAGCTTTTCTTCCTGCATGTCATGAATAACAGAAAGGACTTATTTTCATTTCCAGCACAGCTCTGTCTAGTTACAGAACTGAACTTCACAGGTTCATTAATTCCTTTTTCCACTGTCAGGCAGATAGAGAAACATCATCTCCTATAACCACAGGTAATTGGTAGATCTGCAAGAACTAACTGCTCCAAAATGGATGACTTTGCACTTTCTGAGAAAGGGAAAAGGATGTGAATGGTGCTTGGCAACATCATGAAGCAGTCAATCACATACCTGCTTTTTTTTTACAGAGCATTTAGAAAGTTCTCTGAAAGGTGTGATCTCACTACTAAAGGCATCTCACTACTAACACTGAGCAAATCAATATCGAATATTGCTGTTGTTCATAAAATCTGTTCCAAGGCACTTAAAACAACAGAAGAGATAAATGTCTTCACTACTGTTTAAAGCAAAGATCTTCTAGAATAGTTTTGTGTCCTTCCCATCTGACTGGAAATTATAAAAACTGCAAAGTATTATGTACAGTATCATTCCATTTAGAAACAGCACTGCATGAGTATTACAGATGTGTATAAAGGTATACCAAAAAGCCTGAAAATATACACAAACTTTCAGTGATGAGGTGAAAGAGAATTTTTACTTTTTACTATATTTGCTAGGCATTTTTAAAGAATGTCTTGGCCAGGCATGGTGGTTCACACCTGTAATCCCAGCACACGGTTTCACCATGTTGGTCAGGCTGGTCTCGAACTCTGGACCTCATGATCTGCCCGCCTTGGCCTCCTGAAGTCTGGGATTATAGGCGTGAGCCACTGCACCTGGGTATAGTTTTTTATTTATATATATATATATATTTTTTTTTTTTTTTTTTTGAGACGGAGTCTCGCTCTGTCGCCCAGGCTGGAGTGCAGTGGCGCAATCTCGGCTCACTGCAAGCTCTGCCTCCCGGGTTCACGCCATTCTCCTGCCTCAGCCTCTCCGAGTAGCTGGGACTACAGGCGCCCGCCACCACGCCCGGCTAATTTTTTTTTGTATTTTTAGTAGAGACGGGGTTTCACCGTGGTCTCGATCTCCTGACCTCGTGATCCGCCCGCCTCAGCCTCCCAAAGTGCTGGGATTACAAGCGTGAGCCACCGCGCCCGGCTTTATTTTTATATTTTGAGATGGAGTCTCACTCTGTGGCTCAGGCAGGAGTGCAGTGGCGCACTCTCAGCTCACCACAACCTCCGCCTCCCAAGTTCAAGTGATTCACCTGCCCCAGTCTCCCGAGTAGCTGGGATTACAGGCATGCACCATCATGCCCAGCTAATTTTTGTATTTTTAGTAGAGACAGGGTTTTGCCATGTTGGTCAGGCTGGTCTCCAACTTCTGACCTCAGATGATCTGCCTGTCTCGGCCTCCCAAAGTGCTGGGATTACAGGCATAAGCCACAGCGCCCAGTTATAGTTTTTTATTTTTATAGTTTGAGATGGAGTCTCACTGTGTTGCTCAGGCTGGAGTGCAGTGGCGCGCTCTCAGCTCACTGCAACCTCCACCTGCTAGGTTCAAAGGATTCTCCTGCCTCAGCCTCCTGAGTAGCTGGAATTATAGGCATGCACCACCACACCCAGCTAATTTTTGTATTTTTAGTAGAGATGGGGTTTCACTATGTTGGCCAGACTGGTCTCGAACTCCTGATCTCAGGTGATCTGCTCGCCTCGGCCTCCCAAAGTGCTGGGACTACAAATATGAGCCACCATGCCAGTCTGACACTGTAGCTTTTTAATTGTTCGTTTTTTGAATTTATTTTTGTATTTCTGAGGCCGGGTCTTGCTCTGTCTCTCAGGCTGCAGTGCAGTGACACGATCAAAGGTCACTCCAGCCTCAACCTCCTGGGCTTAGCCTCCTCCTGCCTCAGCCTCCTGAGTAACTAGGACTATAGGTGTGCTACCGGCTAATTTTTCTTAAGTTTTGTAGAGACACATTCTTGCTATTTTGCTCAGGATGGTCTCAAACTATCCTCCTGTGTTGTCCTCCCAAAGGGCTGGGATTACAGGTATGAGCCTTCTCGACACTGTAATTTTTGAAAGCTATTTTTAGGAAAGTAATTGTAAGATATTCCTTTTTTTTTTTTGAGATGGAGTCTCCCTCTTGTGGCCCAGGATGGAGTGTAATGGCACAATCTCGGCTCACTGCAACCTCCGCCTCCCGAGTTCAAGTGATTCTCTTGTCTCAGCCTCCCAATTAGCTGGGATTACAGGTATATGCCACCACGCCCGACTAATTTTGTATTTTTAGTAGAGTCAGGGTTTCACCATGTTTGTCAGGCTGGTCTCAAACTTGAGGTCTCTGACCCACCCGCCTGAGCCTCACTGGATGACAGTGTGAGACTCCATCTCAAAATAAAAAAACAAAAATAAAAAACTACAGTGTCAATGCAGAACACTACAGAATAAATAATTGGTAGATATTATAGCATAAATAACATTATCCTTCATTGAGCAGGATACCACTATTTGGCCAAGGACACATGTTTTCTGTCACCCAGTCTGGTGTGCAGTGGCACGCTTTTTTTTTTTTTTTTGGAGACGGAGTCTTGCTTTGTCACTCAGGCTGGAGTGCAGTGACGTGATCTCGGCTCACTGCAACCTCCATCTCCGGGTTTCAAACAATTCTCCTGCCTCAGCCTCCCAAGTAGCTGGGACTACAGGCGCCCACCACCACACCCAGCGAATTTTTCTATTTTTAGTAGAGACAGGATTTCACCGTGTTGGCTAGGCTAGTCTCAAACTCCTGACCTCAGGTGATCCACCCACCTTGGCCTCCCAAAGTGCTGTGATTACAGGCGTGAGCCACCAAGCCCGGCCAACAGTAACTTCTTAATTCACATGCCTACCTCCTCCCTTGATTCACTAGGTGTTTTCTCTAAAAGCAATCTCTTAGACTGGGTGCAGTGGCTCACACCTGTAATCCCAGCACTTTGGGAGGCCAAGGTGGGTGGATCACCTGAGGTCAGGAGTTTGAGACTAGCCTAGCCAACATGGTGAAATCCTGTCTCTACTAAAAATAGAAAAATTCGCTGGGTGTGGTGGTGGGCGCCTGTAGTCCCAGCTACTCGGGAGGCTGAGGCAGGAGAATCACTTGAACCTAGGAGGCGGAGGTTGCAGTGAGCAAGACCCCGCCACTGCACTCCAGCCTGTACGACAGAGCAAGACTTTGTCTTAAAAATAAATAAATAAAAGCAATCTCTTTAAAAGGTAAAGGGGATAATGTCACCCACCTGCTCAAAACTGATTTCATTCAGAAAATCCAAAATCCTTACCATGACCCCAAATGGTCTGTGTGCTCTGGCCCCCATCTGCCTCCCTGACATCAGCTTTTCGCTCCATCCCCTGTTCCAGCCATGCTAGCCTCCTTGGTGCTCTGTAAACGTATCAAGCATGTTCCTACCTCAGGGCCTCAATATCCGCTATTCCCTTTGCCTGGACTGCCCTTCTCCAGACATGGTGAAACCCCGTCTCTACTAAAAATACAAAAATTAGCTCGGCATGGTAGCACACACCTGTCATCCCAGCTACTGGGGAGGCAAAGGCAGGAGAATCGTTTGAACCCGAGAGGCGGAGGTTGTAGTGAGCCAAGATCACACCACTGCACTCCAGCCTGGGTGACAGAGTGAGACTGTGTCTCAAAAAAAAAAAAAAAAAAAAAACAAAGGCAGGGCACGGTGGCTCACGCCTGTAATCTTAGCACTTTGGGAGGCCGAAGCAGGTGAATCACCTGAGGTCAGGAGTTTGAGACCCACCTGACCAACATGGTAAAATCCTGTCTCTACTAAAAATACAAAAAAATTAGCCAGGCATGGTGGCCGGTGCCTGCAATCCCAGCTACTTGGGAGACTGAGGTGGGAGAACTGCTGGAACCCAGGAGGCAGAGGCTGCAGTGAGCTGAGATTGCACCACTGCACTCCAGCCTGGGCAACAGATCCCCCTCTCAAAACAAGAACAACAAAAAAAACCACAAAACAAAAAAACAGTAAGTACTTATCAACACCTAAATATATTAAACAGGTACAACATTCTTTTTTTTTTTTTTTTTTTCTGGGACGGAGTCTTGCTCTGTCACGCAGCCTGTAGCACAGTGGCACGATCTTGGCTCACTGCAATCTCTTCCTCCCGGGTTCAAGCGATTCTCCTGCCTTAGCCTCCCAAGTAGCTGGGATTACAGGCGCCCGCCACCATGCCCCAGCTAATCTGGCCAGGCGCAGTGGCTCACACCTGTAATCCCAGCACTTTGGGAGGCCAAGGCAGGTGGATCACAAGGTCAAGAGTTCGAGACCCGCCTGGCCAACATAGTGAAACCCCGTCTCTACTAAAAAATACAAAAATTAGCTGGGCGTGATGGTGGGTGCCTGTAATCCCGGCTGTAATTGGGAGGCTGAGGCAGGAGAATCGCTTGAACCTGAGAGGTGAAGGCTGCAGTGAGCTGAGACCATGCCACTGCACTCCAGCCTGGGAGACAGAGTGAGACTCTATCTCAAAAAAAACAAAAAAACAAAAAAACCATTACGGTCTATGAAAGCAGCACTGTTTTCTTCACGACTGTATGCCCTCTACCTATCTCACAAAGCAGAGGCTCTTCAAAAAGGTTAAATACTAACAACAACAAGTTGTTAGTCTGGAGAGGATGTGTAATAAATGGAACTCTCACAGACTGCTGATGCAAGCAATGGCTGATAGAACAACTCTGGAAAACTTTTTGATAGTAGCAGCATCTACTAAAGCTGAACATAGGCACACTGTATGTCCCCCCAATCCCATTCCTAGGCATACACCCCACAAAAAGACATACATATGTGGCCGGGTGCGGTGGCTCATGCCTGTAATCCCAGCACTTTGGGAGGCCAAGGTGGGTGGATCACAAGGTCAGGAGATCAAGACCATCCTGGCTAATGCGGTGAAACGCTGTCTCTACTAAAAATACAAAAAATTAGATGGGCATGGTGGCAGGCGCCTGTAGTCCCAACTACTTGGGAGGCTGAGGCAGGAGAAAGGCTTGAACCCGAGAGGCGGAGCTTGCAGTGAGCCCGAGATCGCGCCACTGCACTCCAGCCTGGGCAACACAGTTGAGACTCCGTCTCTAAAAAAAAAAAAAAAAAAAAGATAGCCGGGCGCGGTGGCTCACGCTTGTAATCCCAGCACTTTGGGAGGCCGAGGCGGGCGAATCACGAGGTCAGGAGATCGAGACCACAGTGAAACCCCATCTCTACCAAAAAAAAAAATACAAAAAAATTAGCCGGGCGTGGTGGCGGGCACCTGTAGTCCCAGCTACTCGGAGAGGCTGAGGCAGGAGAATGGCGTGAACCCGGGAGGCGGAGTTTGCAGTGAGCCGAGATTGTGCCACTGCACTCCAGCCTGGGCAACAGAGCGAGACTCCGTCTCAAAAAAAAAAAAAAAAAGACATACATACGTGCACCCACACACACAGAAGAATGTTCCCTGCAGCGTTATTCCTAATAGTCAAAAACTAGAAACAATCAGAATATAACTCAACAGCAGAATGGACCGACTGTGGTATATTATTGTAGCAAAACTCTAGACAGAAATGAGAATGGACTATTATTATTAACACAAGAACATGTATCATTACTGTTGAGCAAAAGAAGCCAGATACGGAAGAATGCACATTATATGACTCTTTATATAAAGTTCAAAAAGAATAAAGCAAAACTAATGAATGGTGATAGACGTCAGGATAGTGGTTACCCCTGGAAGAAGGAGGGACAGTGACTGGCAAGTAAGGAGGTAGGCTTCTGAAGTGGTTGCTGTTAATGTTTTGTTTTTTTTTTTTTTTCTTGAGACGGAGTCTCGCTCTGTCGCCCAGGCTGGAGTGCAGTGGTGCAATCTCGGCTCACTGCAAGCTACGCCTCCCGGGTTCACGCCATTCTCCTGCCTCAGCCTCTCCGCGTAGCTGGGACTACAGGCGCCCACCACCACGCCCGGCTAATTTTTTTGTATTTTTTAGTAGAGACGAGGTTTCACCGTGGTCTCGATCTCCTGACCTCGTGATCCGCCCGCCTCGGCCTCCCAAAGTGCTGGGATTACAAGCGTGAGCCACCGCGCCCGGCCTATGTTTTCTTTTACCTTCTTTTTTTGTTGAGAGAGAGTCTCACTCTGTCGCCCAGGCTGGAGTGCAGTAGCCCGATCTTGGTTCACTGCAACATTTGCCTCCCAGGTTCAAGCGGTTCTCCTGCCTCAGCCTCCTGAGAGGCTGGGATTAACAGGTGCACACCACCATGACCGGCTAATTTTTGTTTTTTGAAGACGGAGTCTCGCTCTGTCGCTGGGCTGGAGAGCAGTGGTGTAGATCTCAGCTCACTGCAACCTCCCCCTCCCGGGTTCAAGCGATTCTCCTGCCTCAGCCTCCCACGTAGCTGGGACTACAGGCACATGCCACCACGCCCAGCTAATCTTTGGATTTTTAGTAGAGACAGGGTTTCACATGTTGGCCTGGCTGGTCTCAAACTCCTGACCTCAAGTGATCTGCCTGCCTTGGCCTTCCAAAGTGCTGGGATTACAGGCGTAAGCCACTGTGCCCAGTCTTCTTTTTCTTGAGACAGGGTCTTGCTCTGTAGCCCAAGCTGGAGTGCAGTGGCATGATTACAGCTCACTGCATCCTCAGAACTCCTGGGCTCAAGTGATCTTCCTGCCTCAGCCTCCTGGGTAGCTGGGACTACAGGCATGCAACACCATGCCCTAATGTTTTATTTCTTGATCTACACAGTAGCTACACAGATATGATCACTTTGTGAAAATTCACTGAGCTGTACATTTATGATTTATGCATTTTGTCTGTTTAATAAAAAGTTTATGGCAAGGCATGATGGCTCACACCTGTAATCCTTTTGGAAGACAGCCTTTTTTCTGTTACTTTTCTCTTTACATAAATCACTTTTTTAAAGAGTTTTGGCCGGGCGTGGTGGCTCAAGCCTATAATCCCAGCACTTTGGGAGGCGGTGGCGGGCGGATCAGGAGGTCAGGAGATCAAGACCATCCTGGCTAACACGGTGAAACCCCGTCTCTACTAAAAATATAAAAAATTAGCCGGGTGAGGTGGCGGGCGCCTGTAGTCCCAGCTACGTGGGAGGCTGAGGCAGGAGAATGGCGTGAGCCCGGGGCGGGGCGGAGCCTGCAGTGGGCTGAGATTGCGCCACTGCACTCCAGCCTGGGTGAAAGAGCGAGACTCCGTCTCAAAAAAATAAAAAAATAAAGAGTTTTGCTCAAACAGCATGGTACTGGTACCAAAACAGATATATAGACTAATGGAACAGAACAGAGGCCTCAGAAATAACACCACACATCTACAACCATCTGATCTTTGACAAACCTGACAAAAACAAGAAAGCGGAAAGGATTCCCTATTTAATAAATGGTGCTGGGAAAACCGGCTAGCCATATGTAGAGAGCTGAAACTGGATCCCTTCCTTAAACCTTATACAAAAATTAACTCAAGATGGACTAACTACTTAAATGTTAGACTTAAAACCATAAAAACCCTAGAAGAAAACCTAGGCAATACCATTCGGGACATAGGTATGGGCAAGGACTTCATGACTAAAACACCAAAACCAATGGCAACAAAAGCCAAAATTGACAAATGGGATCTAATTAAACTAAAGAGCTTCTGCACAGCAAAAGAAACTACCATCAGAGTGAACAGGCCACCTACAGAATGGGAGAAAATTTTTGCAATCTATCCATTTGACAAAGGGCTAATATCCAGAATCTACAAAGAACTTAAACAAATTTACAAGAAAAAAACAAACAACCCCATCAAAACGTGGGAGAAGGATATGAACAGACACTTCTCAAAAGAAGACATTTATGCAGCCAACAGACACATGAAAAAATGCTCATCATCACTGGTCATCAGAGAAATGCAAATCAAAACCACAGTGAGATACCATCTCACACCAGTTAGAACAGCGATCATTAAAAAGTCAGGAAACAACAGATGCTGGAGAGGATGTGGAGAAATAGGAATGCTTTTACACTGTTGGTGGGACTGTAAACTAGTTCAACCACTGTGGAAGACAGTGTGGCGATTCCTCAAGGATCTAGAACTAGAAATACCACTTGACCCAGCGATCCCATTACTGGGCATATACCCAAAGGATTATAAATCATGCTACTATAAAGACATATGCACAAGTATGTTTACTGCGGCACTATTCACGATAGCAAAGACTTGGAACCAACCCAAATGTCCATCAATGATAGACTAGATTAAGAAAATGTGGCCGGGCACAGTGGCTCACGCCTGTAATCCCAGCACTTTGGGAGGCCAAGGCGGACGGATCACGAGGTCAGGAGATTGAGACCATCCTGGCTAACAGGTGAAACCCTGTCTCTACTAAAAATACAAAAAAAAATTAGCTGGGCGTGGTGGAGGGCACCTGTAGTCCCAGCTACTCGGGAGGCTGAGGCAGGAGAATGGCACGAACCCGGGAGGTGGAGCTTGCAGTGAGCCGAGATAGCGCCACTGCACTCCAGTCTGGGCGGCAGAATGAGACTCTGTCTCCAAAAAAAAGAAAAAGAAAAAGAAAAAGTGGCACATAATACACCATGGAATACTACGCAGCCATAAAAAACGATGAGTTCGTGTCCTTTGTAGGGACATGGATGCAGCTGGAAACCATCATTCTGAGCAAACTATCACAAGGACAGAAAACCAAACACAGCATGTTCTCACTCACAGGTGGGAATTGAACAATGAGAACACTTGGACACAGGGTGGGCAACATCACACCCTGAGGCCTGTCATGGGGTGGGGGGCAGGGGGCAGGATAGCATTAGGAGAAATACCTAATATAAATGACGAGTTAATGGGTGCAGCAAACCAACATGGCACATGTATACCTATGTAACAAAACTGCACATTGTGCACATGTACCCTAGAACTTGTATTAAAAAAAAAAAAAAAGAGTTTTACTCTATCTCCCAGGCTGGACTGCAGTGGTGTGATCTCAGTTCACTGCAAGCTCCGCCACCCTGGTTCAAGAGATTCTCTTGCCCCAGCCTCCCAAGTAGCTAGGATTACAGGAGCCCACCACCATACTCAGCTAATTTTTGTATTTTTGGTAGAGACGAGGTTTCACCACATTGGGCCAGGCTGGTCTCAAACTCCTGATCTCAGGTAATCCACCCACCTCAGCCTCCCAAATTGCTGGGATTACAGGCATGAGCCACCACGTGCCCAGCCAGGACCATTTTAAACAAGGAAAAATTTAGACATCTGTTACCAACAGATTATTTCCCCAAAGGTTTCCTTTTAAAAACATCATTTTTAGGATAAGTTTAATAAAATCTGAAGCCTTGTTTTCCCCCTTAATCTTGGGATCTGAATCAGTCTGTCGTGTTCTTTCTATTTTTTATTTTTTTGAGAGGGAGTCTCGCTGTGTCGCCTAGGCTGGAGTGCAGTGGTGCAATCTTGACTCACTGCAACCTCCACCTCCAGAGTTCAAGTGATTCTCCTACCTCAGCCTCCCAAGTAGCTAGGACTACAGGCATGCGCCACCACGCCCAGCTAATTTTTGTAATTTTAGTAAATAAGGGATTTCACCATGTTGGCCAGGCTGGTCTTGAACCCCTGACATCAGGTGATCTGCCCACCTTGGGCTTCCAAAGTGCTGGGATTACAGGTGTGAGCCACCGCACCCAGCCAAGTCTGACATATTGTAATATTTAATTGGCATGAATTATCTGCTTGTTTTCCCTATAACTAACTGTGAAGAGGGTTCACATGTAAACGACTGATCTGGCAAATGAATAAATGTACAAAGAAATCCTTTATTTAAAAGAAGTAAGTTTGTGCTCCACACAGGGCCAAACTCTCATACAATAAATTAACTCTTCAGCAGCCTCCAAGCTAAAAAGCTGAAATCAAACCAATTACGTTAAGCCCTAATGGGATCCCAATTTCCTACTTCTGATAGCAGAAGTTTAAATAAACCCCTATTGTCTTATAAATGCAGCAATAAAAAAGAACAAGATCGGCCGGGCGCAGTGGCTCCCGCTTGTAATCCCAGTACTTTGGGAGGCCCAGGCGGGCGGATCACGAGGTCAGGAGATCGAGACCACGGTGAAACCCCATCTCTACTAAAAATACAAAAAAATTAGGCCGGGTGCGGTGGCTCACGCTTGTAATCCCAGCACTTTGGGAGGCCAAGGCGGGCAGATCACGAGGGCAGGAGATCGAGACCACAGTGAAACCCCATCTCTACTAAAAATACAAAAAATTAGCTGGGTGTGGTGGTGGGCGCCTGTAGTCCCAGCTACTCGGAGAGGCTGAGGCAGGAGGAGAATGGCGTGAACCCAGGAGGTGGAGCTTGCAGTGAGCTGAGATCGCGCCACTGCATTCCAGCCTGGGTGGCAGAGCGAGACTCTGTCTCAAAAAAAAAAAAAAAAGAACAAGATCACGTCCTTTGCAGCAGGGACATGGATGGAGCTGGAGGCCATTATCCTTAGCAAACTAACACGGGAAAAGAAAAGCAAATACCCCATGTTTTCACTTACAAGTGGGAGCTAAATGATGAGAACACATAGACATATAAGAGAGGAACAAAACACACTGGAGCCTATGGGAAGGTGGAGGGTGGGAGGAGGGAAAGGATCAGGAAAAATAACTAACAGGTACTAGACTAATACCTGAGTGAGGAAATAACCTGTACAACAAACCCCCATGACACTAGTTTACCTATGTAACAAATCTGCACATGTAGCCCTCAACTTAAAAGCTAAAAAAAAAAAAACAAGCATAAAAACAAAGGCAGGCAGGGTGCAGCAGCTCACACCTGTTGTCCCAGCACTTTGGCAGGCTGGGATGGGCAGATCACTTGAGCCCAGGAGTTCCACACCAGCCTGAGCAACATGGCGAAACTCCGTCTCTACTAAAAACACAAAAATTAGCCAGGTGTGGTGGCGCATGCCTGTAATCCCAGCTACTCGGGAGGCTGAGGCAGGAGAATCACTTGAACCTGAGAGGCGGAGGTTGCAGTGGGCTGAGATTGCGCCACTGCACTCTAGCCTGGGCGACAGTGTGAGAGGCCATCAAACAAACAAAAACAACACAAAGGCAAAGGGACCTGGCCCCTGTCTGCTTCCTACTCTCATCTCCTGCTACTCTTTACCCAGTACTTCACACTTCAATAATACATAACTATTTTCAGTCCCCCTCACACTCATAAACCTGACCCAGCCTCAACTTCACCCATCTCCTACCCATTCTTCACTAGGGTCATGCTTTGCTGGTAAGAGTATAAAAGCTGATATACCTGTCCAGAGGGTATTCTGGCGACATCTATCAAAATTACACAAATAGGCAAACCCCTTAACCCCAGCAGTTCTACTTCTAGCAGATCTACAGATCTATGAAAAGACAATTTCTACAAGGTTATGCAGCATTGTTTGCAACAGCAAAGGATTGAAAGGTAAATGTCCATCAGCAGTAGGGGGGAAAAAAGTATGGTGCAGTCATACAATGAAATACAATGCAAAATGAGGAAGTTCTTTACCTACTGACATTATATGGCCTACAGGAATGTATCAAAAGGGTCCAGAAAAAAAATGGTAATGCTAGCTAGCTGCTTCCAGGAAGGGGAAAAGACTGGCTGGTGCAGAGGTGAGAGAAACTTCAATAAATATTCTTTGTTCGTTTCAAATGTTAAATTAGGTAAATACATAGCCAGTCCAAAAATTATTTTTTTAAGTTGTAAGGAAAAACAGATTGGCTCAAAACAGATATCTTTTTCTCTAAGAAGCCTTTTTTGAAACACACCCACACATGCATACTTATACATTAGGTCAGATGCCCATCCTTGGTAGGATGTTACTTGCCATTAACACTGCTTAGCATTTGGTACTGAAGCTATCAATCTATCTCCCTTACTGGACTACATAGTCCTCCAGGACCTCAGAACTCTTTATATCCCCCAGGATCTGATACAAGGAATTCAATAAACATTTGTCAAAGTAAATATTTGAAATCAAGAATATCCTAGAAAATCAGTAACTTTTAGTCACTGTAATGAGAATTCATTATAGTCCACCTTCTAGTATAATTAGCTGTTTGTCCTTCTAATAGAATACAAATATCAGGCCCTTAAATAAATGACATATTGAATTTAACTAACAGGGTAACACCAAGAAACTGAACTGGCAAGTAAGCTAAAATAATTTACAAAAAAGGGACATTCACATAATCAGAAATTGATTTTAGTATTCCAAATGGCTACTTACTAGTTACAGTTTTTATGGACATTTTCCCCATTGACCACACCATTCCTCAGAGTCCAACATCCACAAAATTACCATGAACTATTTAGAGACCTACAGAAAACTCACAGCTAGCCAAGTGTTGCTGTCCACAGCTGCAGCTAAGTGCTCAGTGGCTCTGAGGCATGGATGGTATCCCATCTCCTTCCTCAGAAATTCCCTGCCTCCATTGATTGAACCAGAATCCTTGTTTCACTATTTCCCAATAGAACTCTCGATGGCATCAATTATAAGAGGAAAAGATGGTTAATCACTATCTAAACTTAAAACATCTATTTAGAAGTTTTTATTACAAGAGCTATCCACAAACTGTTAGGGCACAGAAGGAAAACTAGAAAATCACTGAGGACCGGGACTGAATCTTACCTACCTTGGCAGCCCTATGGCACTTAGCGCAATCCCTGCATCTAACAGCTCCATAACACAGTTGTTAATGGTTTCACTTAGTGTAGGAAGGGGATTTTTATTTTATCTGTATTAATTTTTTTCAATGTATTCATGTATTACATAAAACAAAGTAAATATGAAAAAAGCAGGCCGGGCGCGGTGGCTCACGCTTGTAATCCTAGCACTTTGGGAGGCCGAGGCGGGCGAATCACGAGGTCAGGAGATCGAGACCACGGTGAAACCCCGTTTCTACTAAAAACACAAAAAATTAGCCGGGCGTGGTGGCGGGCGCCTGTAGTCCCAGCTACTCGGAGAGGCTGAGGCAGGAGAATGGCGTGAACCCGGGAGGCGGAGCTTACAGTGAGCCGAGATTGCGCCACTGCACTCCAGCCTGGGCGACAGAGCGAGACTCTGTCTCAAAAAAAAAAACAACAACAACAAAAAAAAAAAACAAAAAAAGAAAAAAGAAAAAAGCGGGGACCTGTGTCTCTGTGTGTATTGTAGTAGTACTGGCCATTTTGCTATTCAGCTCCTGTATTAAATTGCTTCTTTTTTTTGTATTAATTTATATTATTATGACTATTATTATTATCTTGTAGAGACAGGGTCTGTGTTGGCCCAATGTGGTCTCAAACTCCTGGACTCAGCAATTTTCCCACCGTGGCCTCTCAAAATGCCGGGATTATAGGCTTGAGCCACCACACCCAGCCCCTTCTAGTTTTTTTTTTTTTTTGAGACAGTCTTACTCTGTCCCCTAGGTTGGAGTGCAGTGGCATGATTTCAGCTCACTGCAACTTCCACCTTCTGGGTTCAAGCAATTCTCCTGCCTCAGCCTCCCTAGTAGCTAGGATTACAGGCATGCGCCACCAGTCTGGCTAATTTTCATACTATAGTAGAGACGGGGTTTCCCCATGCTGGCCAGGCTGGTCTTGAACTCCTGATTTCAAGTGATCCATGCGCCTCAGCCTCCCAAAGTGTTGTTGGGATTACAAGCCTAAGCCACCACACCTGACCCCTTCTATTTCTTTTTTTTTGAAACAGAGTTAAGCTCTTGTTGCCCAGGCTGGAGTGCAATGGCGCGATCTCGGCTCACTGCACCCTCCGCCTCCCAGGTTCAAGTAATTCTCCTGCCTCAGCCTCCTGAGTAGCTGGGATTACAGGCATGCACCACCATGCCTGGCTAATTTTGTATTTTTAGCAGCGATGGGGGTTTCTCCATGTTGAGGCTGGTCTCGAACTCCTGACCTCCAGTGATTCGCCCGCCTCGGCCTCCCAAAGTGGTGGGATTACAGGCATGAGCCACTGCACCCGGCCGACCCCTTCTATTTCTATTCAACCATTTTTTTCTGCAAACTTGTTCCCATAAACAACTATGGAAACCACTACAAATGGAGAGTACTATAAAATCAATCATGAGGTAACATACAGTGTTCAAAACATCCTTTAACAGTCCCTCAACTGATTCTCACCTTTTCAGGTAGACAGGTGAAAAGATGAAATTAACTCAAAATCCAAATATGAATTGTTCAAGACTGCACTGCTTATGAATTTGAGGTAAAAGAAAGGACTGGGATGACACCCATATCTTCCTCTATTACACCTCTACTTAAAAGAGAGACAGAATGTCCCCTCACAGCTCCAAATCCAAAAAGCCACACTCTCACATTCTAGCCGTGTGACAGTGAGTAAATCACCTGATTACCGGAACCAATCTCCTTATGGAAGTTAAGAGGATGAGGACACTTCTACCTACCTTACTTGCTATAAAAATTAGATATGTGAAAAAATTGTTCTGATACACAAACGGTAGTTACTATTATTTCTGCGAATGATGTGTAAATAAGAACTGCACTAACCCCAAAAGAATATAAATAGCAAGGGACCCTACATTCTAAAACAAGTAACAGAGAGTATTCCTTTCATTGTAGAAATGAGATGACCAAAATCGATTTCACCCAGATATAGTGCTTCCTTAATAATTAATTCTAAAACAAAACAAAACAAAAATACCAACAAGCAAGTGAAACTGTCATACATTACTGGTGGAAATGCAAAATGGTATGGTATAGCCATTCTGGAAAACTTCCGGCAGTTTCTAAAAAAGTTAAGCATAGGCTGGGCGTGGTGGCTCACACCTTTAATCCCAGCACTTTCGGAGGCCAAGGTGGGTGGATCACGAGACAGTCTGGCCAACATGGTGAAACCCCATCTCTACTAAAAATACAAAAATTAGCCAAGTGTGGTGATGCACCCCTGTAATCCCAGCTACTCGGTAGGCTGAGGCAGGAGAATTTGCTTAAACTCAGGAGGCGGAGGTTGCCATGAGCCATGCCACTGCATTCCAGCCTAAGTGACAGAGTAAGACTCTGTCTTAAAAAAAAAAAAAAAAAAAAAAGTTAAATATGAAATTACCATAGAACCCAGCAATCCTATGCCTAGGTATTTATCCAAGAGAGATAAAAACATATGTCCACATGCAGAACCGTATATGAATATTTAAAGCTTTATTCATAATCATCAAAATGGGAAACAATTCAAATGTCCATCAGCTGGTGAACATAACATAATGTTACTCAACAATAAAAAGGAACAACCTATAGATACATGACACAATGTGGATGAATCTCAAAAGCATTACGGTAAGTGAAACACTTCAGACACAAAGGTTACATACTGTATGATTCCATGTATATGACATTATAGAAAAGAAAAAGTAGAGAAACAAGCAAACAAAAACCCCCATAAAACTATGAGTGACAAAAACCAGTATAAACTAGTAGCTTCCAAGGGCTAGGTGAAAAGAAAGGGGTGTGAGAAAACTTACAGGAAGAATGAAAATTATCTCTATCTGGACTGATGATTACAACTGCACACTAATAATACAAAACTAATAGAACTATGCCATGAAAAAGAGCAAGTTTTTTTCTCTACCCACTGACAAAAAAAAAAGTAAATTTGATTGTATATAAATTACATCTCGGCCACGCATGGTGGCATATGCCTGAATCCCAGTACTTTGCGAGATACAGGCAGGAGATTCGCTTGGGCCAGGAGTTCGAGACCAGCCTGGGCAACATAGTAAGACCCTGTCATGAACAAAAAATTTAAAAAGAATTTCAAGTTATTCTGAGACTCTGCCAAGACAGAAGCACCAAGAAAAAAAGATAAATAAATAAACCATACAAAATTAATATTTTTCACTGTATCTAGTTTTATACAATAAATTTTTTCCTAAAAATACACACAAAATGGCCAGGTGCGGTGGCTCACGCCTGTAATCCCAGCACTTTGGGAGGCCGAGGAGGGCGGATCACGAGGTCAGGAGTTCAAGACCAGCCTGGCCAATATGGTGAAACCCCGTCTCTACTAAAAATGCAAAAATTAGCCAGACATGGTGGCATGCGCCTGAAATCCCAGCTACTCAGGAGGCTGAGACAGGAGAATGGCTTAAACCCAGGAGGTGGATGTTGCAGTGAGCCAAGATCAAGCTACTGTATTCCAGCCTGGGTGACAGAGCAATACTCTGTCTCAAAAAAAAAAAAAAAAAAAGAGAAAAGGTTACAAATGACTTTCTTCCTAAATGAACTTTGTGGTATTGGACTGGAATTAAAGGTATTAGTATGAACTCGGTTTTTATTACAGATAGTTACCGTAGAAATAATTTGCCAGGTTGGGGGCTCACACAGCACTTTGGGAGGCCGAGGTGGGCGGATCACAAGGTCAGGAGTTCAAGACCAGCCTGGTCAACATGGTGAAACCCCGTCTCTACTAAAAATATAAAAATTAGCTGGGCCTGATGGCGGATGCCTGTAATCCCAGCTAGTCGGGAGGCTGAGGCAGGAGAATCGCTTGAACCTGGGAGGCAGAGGTTGCAGTGAGCTGAGACTGCGCCACTGCATTCCAGCCTGGGCGACAGGGAGAGACTCCATCTCAAAAAAAAAAAAAAAGAAAGAAATTTAGATATATATATTTTGATATGTGTGTATATGTATGTTTGTGTATATATTTTCTAGCTCTGTCCATTAAGAGGTTCTAAAAAACAATATTCCAATAGCAATGAGCACACACAGCACCCAAATCTTGATTTCTAAATAACTTTCTCCACTGAAAGAATTAGGAGGGAAACAGTTTGGAGAAATGGCCGATTCCAAGAAGAGGGTAAGAAGGCCGGGCGCGGTGGCTCACGCCTGTAATCCCAGCACTTTAGGAGGTCGAGAAAGGCAGATCACAAGGTCAGGAGATCGAGACCATCCTGGCTAACACGGTGAGACCCTGTCTCTACTAAAAATACAAAAAATTAGCTGGGTGTGTTGGCGGGTGCCTGTGGTCCCAGCTACTCCGAAGTCTGAGGCAGGAGAATGGCGTGAACCTGGGAGGCGGAACTTGCAGTGAGCCGAGATCACGCCACTGCACTCCAGCATGGGCAACAGAGCGAGACTCCGTCACAAAAAAAAAAAAAAGAAGAGCAGAAACTAAGCCTACAACACCTTTTTTGTGCGTCAAAAAAAGCAGTTAAAAACTGTGGGAACGTGTCAAAATGACACAAAAGCCAGCTCAAAGAGGATCTCACTGGCCAAATCTGGAACAATGTGAACACAACAAATAATGACAGTAACAGATTATTAAAATAAGAATCCATAAATCCACATTGATATACATATATATATAAAGATAAGAAAATGCTGTGCAGAAGAATATTAACTAATAAGCAAGGAAGGACTGACAGAAACAACAACAAAAATTAGCTGACGCTTGTCTATAATCCCAGCTACTGCCACATAAGGCGGCTGGCGCCTGTGATCCCAGTACTTTCGGAGCTTGAGGTGGGAGAATAACTTGAGCCCAGGAGTTTGAGATCAGCCTGGGCAACAAAGTGAGACCTCATCTCTACAAAATAAAAAATTAAATAAAATTTTATAATTAGACCAGGCGCAGTGGCTCATGCCTGTAATCCCAGCACTTTGTGAGGCTGATGCAGGCGAATCACCTGAGGTCAGGAGATCCAGACCATCCTGGCCAACATGGTGAAACCCCGTCTTTACTAAAAATACAAAAATTAGCTGGGTGTGGTGGCATGTGCCTGTAATCCCAGGTACTCAGGAGGCTGCAGCAGGACAATCACTTGAACCAGGGAGTCGGGGGTTGCAGTGAGCCGAGATCGCACCACTGCACTCCAGCCTGGCGACAAAGTGCGACTCCGTCTCAAGAAAAAAAAAAAAAAAAAGAAGGGCTAAGAATATAGTTTCAACTACTTAGCCAGACCAACTTATCAAGGGAAAATTAATGGGGAGCTTAATTTAAGCAATTGCCTGGGGAATGCAGGAGCTAAAACCATCACTCCTCCCAGCACTTCTCCCTCACCATTCTGCATTTCCCTAATCTCAGCTACTTCTACCTTTAGTCCCAGACATAAAGTTAGCGTAGCTCTAGGGATATAAGGCCAAAATGAATAAATCTGTGTTGTTTAAATATCTGTTCTCATGTGGCTTCGAAAAATTAAAAGCAGACAAGACCTCTGCACGGAGATGGCTAAATTAACAAAGAAATAAGGGAAACATTTATAAGAGAGGAAAAGGTAAAAATAGTGTATCAAGGGAGCTGTGCTATGCCTGATATTAACATTTCACTGGAGCTGCTACAGAGGTCACATTACATATTTGTCACCACCATCAGCTAATTTGACTGAAAGATCTAGCCAACTCCAAAGCTATAAATTCAGACAGAAGGATACCAAGCTCTGGGTTATTCTGAATTTACACTTTGATTTCTGCATTTAATTACAACACAAAATAGAACGGTAAAATCAAATCTTAAAGAGCCACATTGCAAAGTAAAGCTTCATTGCATAGTCTATATACTATATTTGATGATCCATATTTGACAGCTCCTCATACAGCCATGCAAAATTAGCATGGACATTTCTTGGGCTTTTGATGTTCACTGCCATCATCTGCTTCACTGCTAAGATCAGGAAACATATGGGATGAATTGTTAAAGACTGCTGAGAGTTTCTGTTGCCTTTTTATTTTTTTAATTCATCTCTAAGGCCAACTTAGGATACCTCTGAACAAGGTCTCATATAGCTATCTTTAAATCATATCCCAATTATTTGGACTTTTTTTTATTTTTTTATTTTTATTTATTTTTTTGAGACAGAGTCTTGCTCTGTCGCCCAGGCTAGAGTGTAGTGGCATGATCCTGGCTCACTACAACCTCTGCCTCCCAGGTTCAAGTGATTCTCCCACCTCAGCCTCCCAAGTAGCTGGGATTACAGGCATGCGCCACCATGGCTGACTAATTTTGTATTTTTATTAGAGATGGGGTTTCTCCATATTGGTCAGGCTGGTCTCGAGCTCCCAACCTCAGCTGATCCACCAGCCTCAGCCTCCCAAAGTGCTTGAATTACAGACGTGAGCCACCGCGCCCGGCCTGGACTTCTTTTAAATAAGAAGAGTTGTTGGGGGAAGAAAGTTGAAGAAAGATTATGGGAAATCAATTATCTTCAGGAAGCTCTGGGCTCCTCTAGAACACATGTCTAAAAACCCCTAGTCTAGCAAAAAGAAGCCATGTGATAGAGGGTTAAAAAAAAGTGGGTTTTTGGCTAGGCGCAGTGGCTCACGCCTGTAATCCCAGCACTTTGGGAGGCAGAGGCAGGTAGATCACAAGTCAGGAGTTCAAGACCAGCCTGGCCAAGATGATGAAACCCTGACTTTACTAAAAATACAAAAATTAGCCGGGTGTGGTGGCGGGCGCCTGTAGTCCCAGTTGCTTGGGAGGCTGAGGCACAGAACTGCTTGAACCTCGGTGGTGGAGGTTGCAGTGAGCCAAGATCACACCACTGCACATGGGTTTTTCGACACTCAATGTATAATGAATGAACTTGACACCAAGATTAAACTAGTTAGGAAGAGTGAATCTACTACTTATTAACTGTGTGTGACCTTGGACAATTAAATTCTCTAACTCCTATTTCTTTTTTCTTTTTTTTTTTTTTCTGAGATGGAATCTCGCTCTGTCGCCCAGCATTTCTTTATCAGTAAAACAGAGACACTCTCTCCCAAGTTTGATCTATAATTAAATGAGATGATTGATGTACATAAAAAATGCCCAGCAGAAAATCTAGCCAAGACTTTTTCTTAAAAGAACTCAACTAGACTTGGCCGGGCGCGGTGGCTCACGCTTGTAATCTCAGCACTTTGGGAGGCCGAGGCGGGCGGATCACGAGGTCAGGAGATCGAGACCACGGTGAAACCCCATCTCTACTAAAAATACAAAAAAATTAGCCGGGCGTGGTGGCGGGTGCCTGTAGTCCCAGCTACTCGGGAGGCTGAGGCAGGAGAATGGCGTGAAACCGGGAGGCAGAGCTTGCAGTGAGCCGAGATTGCACCACTGCACTCCAGCCTGGGCAACAGAGCGAGACTCCATCTCAAAAAAAAAAAAAAAAAAAAGAACTCAACTAGACTTAAAGTCATACTCGGTTGACATATCTGCTTATTGACTCATTTCAAAAGTTCAAGTTATGGTACCCCAACTCCTAAAATTTCAGATAGCTTCAAGGGGCCAGAGACAGAAACCAGAGACAGAGGCAAAAAGCTACTTAACCAGCCTCAATAAAATCCAGAGACAGGGTCTGTCACATGTACAAACACTAGCTCATGTTGCACATGTAAACTATTAGTACAGCATTAGGAGATCCCTTCCTTGGTAATCTTACCAAAGCCTAAACAATAACCAGAGTGATTCTTCTTCATTAGCCTCCAAGCTTTCAGGGATTTGAAGTAAATCTTTTCAGAAGAATGGTCACTTTCTATGAGATTCAAAACAATACTCTAAAACTAAGGAATGAGAACAAAATTGGCAGGTGAGAAACCTTACTTCCCCACCTCTTCCTCCTATTTTCATTACCCTGAACTTAGTGAATTAACTCATCTTGATCCCAGGGCTGCACTCATTCATTAAGCACTATCATTTAAACCATCCTTCCTGCCTAAAAGTCTGGATTCACATAACCTATACAACATTTAACACTTGAGAACAAGCTTAAAGTCAATCTCTCTGCTTATTATTATTTATTTTCTTTTTAGGCGGAGTTTCACTCTTTGGCCCAGGCTGGAATAAAGTGGCGTGATCTCAGCTCACTGCAACCTTCCGCCCCCTGGATTCAAGCAATTCTCTTGCCTCAGCCTCCTGAGAAGCTGAGATGATAGGCACCCGCCACCACACCTGGCTAATTTTTGTATTTTTAGAAGAGACGGGGTTTTGCCATGTTGGCCAGGCTGGTCTCGAACTCCTGACCTCAGGTGATACGCCCGCCTCGGCCTCCCAAAGTGCTGGGGTTACAGGTGTGAGCCACTGTGCCTGGCCATTATTATTTTTTATTGAGACAGGGTCTCTCTCTGTCACTCAAGCTGGAGTGCAGTGGCACTATCACTGCAGCTTCCAACACCTAGGCTCAAGCGATCCTCCTACCTCAGCCTTCCGAGTAACTGGGACTACAGCTGAGTGGCACCACCATCACGCCCAACCTCTGCTGATTTTCTGATTCTGTATATAAGAAAACTAGGTCGGGCTGGGCACGGTGGCTCACGCCTATAATCCCAGCACTTTGGGAGGCCAAGGCAGGCGGATCACCCGAGGTCAGGAGTTCGAGACCAGCCTGGCCAACATGATGAAACCCCATCTCCACTAAAAATACAAAAATTAGCCAGGCGTGGTGGCACATGCCTGTAAACCCAGCGACTTGGGAAGCTGAGGCAGGAGAATGGCTTGACCCTGGGAGGCGGAGGTTGCAGTGAGCCGAGACTGCACCACTGCACTCCAGCCTGGGCAACAAAAGGGAAACTCCATCTCAAAAAAAAAAAAAAAGAGAAAGAAAGAAAATAAGAAAATTAACTGGGCCGGGCACGGTGGCTCATGCCTGTAATGGCAGCACATTGGGAGGCCAAGGCAGGTGGATCACTTGAGCCTAGGAGTTCTAGACCAGCCTGAGCAACATGAAGAAACCCTGTCTCTACCAAAAATACAAAAGTTGGTCTCATAACCTGGTTTCAAAATTAACAAACAAAAATTTTAAAAATACAGTAAGATGGCCG
>NW_026652296.1:27209890-27249824 GCF_009828535.3 Hylobates moloch
TTTTTTTTTTTTTTTTGTATTTTTAGTAGAGACGGGGTTTCACCGTGGTCTCTATCTCCTGACCTTGTGATCCGCCCGCCTCGGCCTCCCAAAGTGCTGGGATTACAGGCGTGAGCCACCATGCCCGGCCTATACTCAATCCTATTTACTGATGGAATGAACACTAAAAACATTTTAGGTGGCCAGGTATGGTGGCTCATGCCTCTATTACCAACACTGGGAAGCTGAGGCAGGAGGATCACTTCAGCCCAGCAGTTCAAGACCAGCCTGAGCAACACAGTGAAACCCCATGTCTACAAAACTTTTTAAACAATTAGCCGGGCATGGTAATACATGCCTGTAGTCACAGCTACTAGGAAGGCTGAGGTGGGAGGCTCACTTGAGCCCCAGAGATAAGAGGCTGCAGAAGCTATGCTCACTGGGCAACAAAGCCTGGACAACAGAGCAAGAACCCACCTCAGTTTTAAAAAAAGAAAAAACAAACATGTGAGGCCACAGTTCTAGACTACTTTCCCAAGTACTCTGGCTCAGGGGTTGAAGCACCGATTTTAAGACTGAACTCCTATATTCTCTTTCCCAGCATGCCAGTTAAAAACTTCAATCAAGGCCAGGTGCGGTGACTCATGCCTGTAATCCCAGCATTTTGGGAGGCCAAGGTGGGCAGATCACCTGAGGTCAGGCGTTCGAGACCAGCCTGGCCAATGTGGTGAAACCCCATCTCTACTAAAAATACAAAAATTAGCAAGATGTGGTGGCATGCGCCTGTAATACCAGCTACTTGAGAAGCTGAGGCAGGAGAACTGCTTGAACCCAGGAGGCGGAGGTTGCAGTGTGCCGAGATCACGCCACTGCACTCCAGCCTGAGCAACAAGAGCGAAACTCCGTCTCAAAAAAAAAAAAAAAAAAAAAAAACTTCAATCAAGGACGGGTGCAGAGGCTCACACTTGTAATCCCAGAACTTTGGGAGGCTGAGGCGGGCAGATCACTTGAGGTCAGGAGCCTAGCCAAAACATGGTGAAACCCCGTCTCTACAAAAAATACAAAAAAAAATTAGCCAGGCATGGTGGTGAGCACCTGTAATCCCAGCTCCACAGGAGGTTGAGTACTACACCAAGTGTACTGTCTGAGAATGTAATACAGAATTCTCTTAGAAACACTAAAAAAGGCCAGGCAAAGTGGCTCATGACTAATCCCAGCAATTTGGATGGCTGAGGAAGGAGGATTACTCAAGCCCAGGACTTCCAGACTAGCATGGGCAACAAAGCAAGACCCCATCTCTACAAAAAATAAAAAAATTAGCTGGGTGTGATGGCGCCCACAGTCCCAGCTACTCAAGAGGCTGAGGCAGGAGAATCGCTTGAACCCAGAAGGTTGAGGCTGCTGTGAGCCATGATGACGCCACTGCACTCCAGCCTGGGTGACAGAGAAAGACTGTCTCAAAAAAAGGAAAAAAGAAAACAAAAATGTAGTTACATAACAACAGCAAAAGTTGTACTTTTGGGCATATTTTAAACTAAATACTACACAAAAGAAATTTGGACACAATCTTTTTAAGTGAAAGCAAGTTTATTATGGAAGCAAAGAAACAAAGGAAGGCTACTTCACAGGCAGAACAGCCCCCCAATTTTTAATAAAAAGTCCTTTCTGGCCAGGCTCGGTGACTCACGCTCGTAATCCCAGCACTTTGGGAGGCTGAGGTTGGGTGAATTACCTGAAGTCAGGAGTTCGAGACCAGCCTGACCAATATGGTGAAACCCTGTCTCTACTAAAAATATAAAAATTAGGGCCAGGCGCGGTGGCTCATGCCTCTAATCCCAGCACTTTGAGAGGCCGAGGCAGATGGATCATCTGAGGTCAGGAGTTCGAGACCAGCCTGGCCAACATGGTAAAACCGTCTCTACTAAAAATGCAAAAAATTAGCCAGGTGTGCCGGCAGGCGCCTGTAATCCCAGCTACTCTGGAGGCTGAGGCAGGAGAATCGCTTGAACCTGGGGCGGGGAGAGGTTGCAGTGAGCCAAGATTGTACTATTGCACTCCAGCCTGGGCAACAAGAACAAAACTCCGTCTCAAAAAAAAAAAAACAAAAAAAAAACAGCCTTTCATTTTACAGAGATGCTGTATCTTTGCAAGCCTAAAAGAGTAATCACTATCTGCCTCTTTAGTTGGAAATTTCATGAGGAATGGATCAAACCATCAAAAGCAGTAACTGCAAGCTGGGTGTATCTACTTTTTCTATCTTCAATCCAACATTTAATGGGTGCAAAAAAAAAAGAAGCGTAAAGCCTCCCTTTCACGTGTTTAAGGATATCAGCTGAGACTAGTACTCAGAGTACCTTCTGTTACTCAGTTTCATCCTCTGCAAAATGGGCATCCTCAAATAATGTCTTACTCAGGATGTCACCAAGATTAAACAATAAAAAAACATGCAAAACATGTTTATCTGTTTCCTCATTTACTATGTCTCTCCCTCTCCTAACTAAACTCAAAACCCCAGTTCGGTCTATCTTGTTTATTGTTGTATTCCCAGGGCCTGGAATGGTATTTTTAAACTTACTGTATGATTTAATAAATATTAGGTGAATAGAATGCAAAATGTCTGGTGCTCAAAAAAATGTTGGCTATTATAATTACAATAATGAAAAACAATTAAAATTTTATTGTTCTTATTCAGAGAAGCCACCCTTCCCCCAAGGATCTCACACATCAAGGAGGAACACTAGATAAATGCTGGAATGGCTACATGGAAGTAAGAATAACAATTAGATCATGGAGCAGGACTAACAGACAACAAAACAAAATCTTCAATACACGGCTAGGGCCTAATTTCGGACTTTTCCGAGTGCGGTGCACACTGGATCAGATTAATAAAGGATGATTACAATAATGACAGTTTTCACAGTTGTGTGTGTGCCAGGGTCGGTGTCAAGCGTTTTACTAGCCTCACGAAACCCAAGAACCCTCGGGGAGGGAGGGAATCCGCTCCACATCCCCATTTTGCAGATGGGGGAACTGAGGCGACCGGGAGAGCCAAGGTCACAACCTAAATGGGGAAGCCTGGATGTGAACCCAGGTAGCCAACTCCTGAGCCTGCGCTCAAACAGGCCATCCGAGGGGCCATTCTCATCTCCAACCCTCAACATCGGGCGGGTGTAGTATTTCACCAGGAGCCGGACTTCGTGGCCCCAGCGCCAGGAGAACAAAATGATTCTCGCCCGCCGGCAAGTCCCATGCACGCCGGCTCGGCCTAAGCTCCGAGGCCGCGGGCCCCACAGTTTCCCTCACACCGGGAGCCCCGAGCTCTTCGGGCGGCGCAGGAAGCGACGGGGTGGCCTCAGGAGCCCGGGAAGGCCCGCCCCGCTGCGTGACCTTGGATCCGCCGCCCCGCTTCGGGCCTCAGTTTCCACTCCCGGCCTCGCGCCCGGGGCACTCGGAATCACCGCGCCTGTGGAGCCGCAGGCCTTCACACGCCCCCCTCGGCCGCCCGCATTCACGCCCCACTTACGCTGGAAGGCGGCCGCTCCAGGGACGCCTACCATCGCCGAGCGCCGCCGCCGCGCGCCGCCCGCCTCTACCCGCGACACGGGTCCCTCGTAGGCGCCGCCCGCCTCGACCCGCGGCCCGGGTCCCTCGCAGGCGTCGCCGCGAGATCTGCAGCCGCCGAGCTAACCAGACACCACCACCGCTGCTATAGCCGTCGCCGTCGCAGCCGCCGTTAGGCCGCGCGCCGCCCCGCCCCCGGCTGGCCCCGCCCCGCCCGCCGGGCACGCCCCCGCCGCGCGCTCTCGCCGCCAGGCCAACGCACGCGGAAGCCCGGCCCCAAGACCAGCACCCATTAAGCACCGCCCCCTAACCTGACCCGCCCCTTCCGCGGGAACCGACCGCCGAATCCCGGCGCAGCCTGCTTCTCAGACCTGCCCCCTCGGCGTCACGCGCGTCCGTCACGCGCACGGCCCTCTTTCTAGCTCCAGGCTTCCCGGTGTAGCCAGGGCAGTGGCCCAGGCTCGGGGGCGGAGTCCTAGGGGGAGGGATTACAATGAGTGGCAACGTCTCACCTGAGTTCTCCAGGTACAGGCCTGATGGCTTTTGCGCATGCCTTTGAGCGAGCCCCCTTGCTCAAAGTGTTTTTGGCCTGAAGTATTCTAAATGCCTAAAATTTCATCATCATAATATTCGTAACTTGGCCGGGCGTGGTGGCCCATGCCTGTAATCCTAGTATACTTTGGGAGGCCAAAGGAGAGTCACTTGAGCTCAGGAGTTTGAGACTAGCGTCTCTATTAAAAAAATAAATAAATAAAAATAAAAAATAGGCCGGGCACTGTGGCTCAGGCCTATAAACCTAACACTTTGGGAGGCCGAGGAGGGTGGATTACCTGAGGTCAGAACTTCGAGACTAATCTGGCCAGTGTGGCGAAACGCTGTCTCTACTAAAAATACAAAAATTAGGGCCGGGCGCGGTGGCTCAAGCCTGTAATCCTAGCACTTTGGGAGGCCGAGGCGGGAGGATCATGAGGTCAGGGGTTTGAAGACCAGTCTGGCCGATAAGGTGAAACCCTATCTCTACTAAAAAAATAAATAAATAAAAATACAAAAATTAGCCCGGTGTGGTGGCGCGTGCCTTTAGTCCCAGCTACTTGGGAGGCTGGGGCAGGAGAATCACTTGAATCCGGGAGGGGGAGGTTGCAGTGAGCCGAGATCAGAGCCATTGCATTCCAGCCTGAGCAACAAGAGCAAAACTCCGTATCAAAAAAAAAAAACAAAACAAGGCCAGGAGCTGTGGCTCACCCCTGTAATCGCAGCACTTTGGGACGCCAAAGCTGGCAGATCACAGCTCAGGATTTGGAGACCAGCCTGACCAACGTGGTGAAACCCTGTTTCTACTAAAAATACAAAAATTAGCCGGACGTGGTTTCACGAGCCTGTAATCCCAGCTAATCGGAAGGCTGAGACAGGAGAATTGCTTGCACCCCGGAGGCGGAGGTTGCACCGAGCCAAGATCACGACAATGCACTCCTGCCTGGGTGACAGAGCGAGACTCACTCTCAAAAAAACAAAACAAAACAAAACAAAAAAATTAGCTGGGCGTGGTGGTGGGTGTCCATAATCCCAGTTACTCGGGAGACTGAGGTAGGAGAATCGCTTGAACCTGGGAGGCAGAGGTTGCAGTGAGCCGAAATCGCGCCACTGCGCTCTAGCCTGAGCAACAGAGGGAAGCTCCGTATGAAAAAAAAAGAAAACAAGAAAAAAAAATAGACTCTTGTTTCTCAGTATTATTTCAGATATCTCACACCAAGAATATAGAATGCATTTGTATTTTACTTGTGTATTAAAAACAAATTTTAAAAGACAGAATGTAGGCCGGCTGGGTACACTGGTTTATGCCTGTAATCCCAGCACTTTGGGAGGCCAAGGCAGGTGGATCGCTTGAGTTCAGGGGTTCAAGACTAGCCTGGGTAACATGGGGAAACCGTGCCTGTACAAAAAATACAAAAATTAGCCAGAGATGGTGGTGCACACACGCTTGTAGTCTCAGCTACACAGAAGGCTGAGGTGGGAGGATCATATGAGCCAGGGAGTCAGAGGTTTCAGTTACCCCAGATCAGACCAATGCACTCTGGCCTGATCTAACAGATCAGGCGTAACAGAGTGAGACCTTGTCTCAAAAAAAGAAAAAAAAAGGCCGGGCGCGGTGGCTCACGCTTGTAATCCCAGCACTTTGGGAGGCCGAGGCGGGCAAATCACGAGGTCAGGAGATCGAGACCACGGTGAAACCCCATCTCTACTAAAAATACAAAAAATTAGCCGGGCGTGGTGGCAGGCGCCTGTAGTCCCAGCTACTCGGAGAGGCTGAGGCAGGAGAATGGCGTGAACCTGGGAGGCAGAGCTTACAGTGAGCCGAGATTGCGCCACTGCACTCCAGCCTGGGCGACAGAGCGAGACTCCGTCTAAAAAAAAAAAAAAAAAAGAAAAAAAGATGTAGAAATAAGAACATATGTGCATATACCAGCTGGGTATAATGGTTCACACCTGTAATCCTAGCACTTTGGGAGGCTGAAGCGGGCAGATCACAAAAGGTCAGGAGTTCGAGACCAGCCTGGCCAACATGGTGAAAACCTGTCTCTACTAAAAATACAAAAGTTAGCCAGGAGTGGTGGCGTGTGCCTGTAGTCTCAGCTACTCAGGAGGCTGAGGCAAGAGGATGGCTTGAACCTGGGAGGTGGCGGTTGCAGTGAGCCAAGATCATGCCACTGCACTCCAGCCTGGGCCACAAAGTGAGACTCTGTCTCAAAACAAAAAAAAAAAAAAGAAGAAGAAGAAGAAAATAAAATAACATATGTGGCCAGGCATGGTGGCTCATGCCTGTAATCCCAGCACTTTGGGAGACTGAGGGAGACAGATCACCTGAGGTTGGGAGTTCGAGACAAGCCTGACCAACATGGAGGAACCCTGTCTCTAGTAAAAATACACAATTTGCTGGGCACATGCCTGTAATACCAGCTACTCAGGAGGTTGAGGCAGGAGAATCACTTAAACCCAGGAGGCAGAGGTTGCGGTGAGCCGAGATTGCACCATTGCACTCCAGCCTGGGCAACAAGAGCGAAACTTCATCTCAAAAAAAAGAACATGCATGTATATATATACTCTTTAAAATGCCATGAGCACTGATGAAGAAAGCCCTCCCTAGAACGTTTTTGGAAAACACAATAGAAGGCCCCAATGTACTCAGAGAGTCCCAGGAAGGGTCTTTAAACCACAACTAAAAGGCTACGAGGAATTCAGATGGGGTAATCAGCCCAACCGAAATTTCACTTCCTTTGTGAAAATCTCTCCAATGCTTCTATCAAAAAATAATTTTCAAGACTGGGCAATAAAGTGAGACCTCCTTTCTACACAAAATAAAAAAATTAGCAAGGCATGGTGGTGCACGCCTGTAGTCCCAGCTACTCAGGAGGCTGAGGCAGGAGGATTGGCTTGAGCCCAGGAGGTCAAGGCTGCAGTGAGCTGTGATCCAACTGCACTCCAGCATGGGTGACAGAGCAAGACCTTGCCTCAAAAAAAGAGTGATAATAATTTGGCCGGATGCGGTGGCTCATGCCTGCAATCTCAGCACTTTGGAAGGCTGAGGCGGGTGGATCACCTGAGGTCAGGAATTTGAGACCAGCCTGGCCAACATGGTGAAACCCCAACTCTACTAAAAATACAAAAATTAGCTCACATTGTGGCAGGCACCTGTAATTCCAGCTACTCGGGAGGCTGAGGCAGGAGAATCGCTTGAACCAGGAGACAGAGGTTGTGGTAAGTTGAGATCATGCCACTGCACTCCAGTCTAGCCATAGAGTGAGACTCTGTCTCAAAAATAATTATTATTGATCGGGTGCGGTGGCTCACGCCTGTAACCTCAGCACTTTGGGAGGCCGAGGCGGGCCGATCACAAGGTCAGGAGATCAAGACCATCCTGGCTAACACGGTGAAACCCTGTCTCTACTAAAAATACAAAAAATTAGCCGGGCGTGGTGGCGGGCGCCTGTAGTCTCAGCTACTCGGGAGGCTGAGGCAGGAGAATGGCATGAACCCGGGAGGCAGAGCTTGCAGTGAGCCGAGGTCGCACCACTGCACTCCAGCCTGGGAGACAGCGAGACTGTCTCAAAAAAAAAAAAAAAAAAAGTATTATTATTGTTATTATTATTTTTCAAACAGTTTAAAAAAAACGAGGTTCTTATACAAAGTAGAATAAACACATATCAATGATTTTACTTACCTTATTAGTTAAGAAGGGAACCAATGAGATGAAAAGACTGGTTCAAAGGAGAATTTGAGGAAGGGGAGTTACATAATCAGTCTGTAAAATCATGTACTTTCTCTTAATGGTATATATCCCATTTGCCATTTTGCATTTACTTCCCTCATTCTTGGATTGCTGTCTATCTGCTTCTAAGAACCTCAAATTTCGTAATATTTTTTGTTGTTGTTGTTTGTTCATTATTGTATCTCCAGTGTCTGCAACAGGGTTGGTACCCCATAAATATCTGTTAAATACTTTTATTTTGGCCAGGCCCAGTGGCTCACGCCTGTAATCCCAGCACTTTAGGAGGCCGAGGTGGGTGGATCACCTGAGGTCAGGAGCTCGAGACCAGCCTGGACAACATGGCGACATCCTGTCTCTACAAAAAAAATACAAAAAAATTAGCCGGGCATGGTGGTGTGTGCCTATAATCCCAGCACTTTTAGAGGCCAAGGCGGGTGGATCACCTGAGATCAGGAGTTCAAGACCAGCCTGGCAAACATGACAAAACCCTGTCTGTACTAAAAAATACAAAAATTAGCCGGGCATGGTGGCAAGCACCTGTACTCCCAGCTACTCAGGAAGCGGAGGCAGGGGAAATTACATGAATCCAGGAGGCAGAGATTACAGTGAGCTGAGATCATGCCACTGGGCTCCAGACTGGGCAACAGAGTGAGACCTTGCCTCAGAAAAAAAAACAAAACTGGAGTGCAGTGCAGTGATCACAGCTCAATGCAGCCTCAAATTCCTGGCCTCAAGCAATCCTCCCAACCTTAGCCTCCTGAAGAGCTGGGACTACAAGCAAGTGCCACCACGGTTGCTAATTCTTTTTTTTTTTTTGAGACGGAGTCTCGCTGTGTTGACTAGGCTGGAGTACAATGGAGTGATCTCAGCTCACTGCAACCTCTGCTTCCTTGAAACTTGAACTCCTGGGTTCAATAAATTCTCCTGCCTCAGCCTCCCGAGTAGCTGGGATTACAGACGCCTGCCACCACACCAGCTAATTGTTGTATTTTTAGTAGAGATGGGTTTCACTATGTTGGCCAGGCTGGTCTTAAACTCCCGACCTCAGGTGATCCTCCCCCATCAGCCTACCAAAGTGCTGGGATTATAGGTGTGAGCCACTGCGCCCCACCAGCTATTTTTTTTGTGTCGCCCAGGCTAAAGTGCAGTGGCATGATCTTGACTCGCTGTAACCTTTGCCTCCTGGGTTCAAGCGATTCTCCTGCCTCAGCCACCTGAGTAGCTGGGATGACAGGTGGCACTGCCACCATGCCCGGCTAATTTTCATATTTTTAGTAGAGACGGGGTTTCACCATGGTGAAACACACCATGGTGTGCCAGGCAGGTCTCAAACTCCTGACCTCAAGTGATCTGCCCACTTTGGCCTCCCAAAGTGCTGGGATTACAGGTGTGAGCCACTGCACCTGGCCTAATTTTATATTTTAGTAGAGACAGGGTTTTGCCACGTTGGCCAAGGTGGTTTCAAACCCCTGACCTCAGGTGATCCGTCTGCCTCGGCCTCCCAAAGTGCTGGGATTACAGTCATGAACCGTGGCACCCAGCCCCGACCGACTAATTATTATTAGTAGTAGTACTAGTAGTAGAGGTGGTGTGTCTCTTTGTGTTGCCCAGGCTGGTCTTGAACTTCTAGAGCTCAAGCAGTCCTCCAGCCTGGGCCTCTCAAAGTGCTAGAATTGTAAGCATGAGCTACCACACCCAACCTTCAAACTTTTTAAGATTCAAGTAAGAGAGACCAGGCCCAGTGGCTCACGCCTGTAATCCCAGCACTTTGGGAGGCTGAGGCAGGCTGATCATGAGGTCAGGAGTTTGAGACCAGCCTGGCCAGCATGATGAAACGTCGTCTCTACTAAAAATACAAAAATTAGCCGGGCGTGGTGGCACGCACCTGTAATCCCAGCTACTCAGGAGGCTGAAGAATGAGAATCGTGCTGGGTACAGTGGCTCATGCCTGTAATCCCACCAGTTTGGGAGGCCGAGGTGGGTGGATTACCTGAGGTCGGGAGTTTGAGACCAGCCTGACAAACATGGAGAAACCCCGTCTCTACTAAAAATACAAAATTAGCAGGACATGGTGACTCATGCCTGTAATTCCAGCTACTCAGGAGGCTGAGGCAGGAGAATTGCTTGAACCTGGGAGTTGGAGGTTGTGGTGAGCTGAGATCGCACCACTGCACTCCAGCCTGGGCAACAACAGCAAAATTCCATCTCAAAAAAAAAAAAAAGAGGCCGGGCACAGTGGCTCACGCTTGTAATCCCAGCACTTTGGGAGGCTGAGGCGGGCAGATCACGAGGTCAGGAGATCGAGACCACGGTGAAACCCCGTCTCTACTAAAAATACAAAAAATTAGCCGGGCGTGGTGGCGGGCGCCTGTAGTCCCAGCTACTCGGAGAGGCTGAGGCAGGAGAATGGCGTGAACCTGGGAGGCGGAGCTTACAGTGAGCCAAGATTGCGCCACTGCACTCCAGCCTGGCATTTTAGATAAATCAATAAATTCTTTGAAATACAAATACGGCCGGGCGCGGTGGTCACGATATAACCCAAATTTGGAAGGCGGAGGCGATGGAGACCATCCTGGCTAACACGGTGAAACCCCATCTCTACTAAAAATACAAAAAAAATTTGCCAGGTGTGGTGGCGGGCGCCTGTAGTCCCAGCTACTCGGGAGGCTGAGGCAGGAGAATGGTGTGAACCCGGGAGGCAGAGCTTGCAGTGAGCCGAGAGAGATTGCGCCACTGCACTCCAGCCTGGACAACAGAGCGAGACTCCATCTGAAAGAAAAAAAAAAGAAAGATACCAACTACTAAAGCTCACTGAATAAGTTGATCATCTGAATATCCCAAATATATTAAGAATATTAGGCCAGGTGTGGTGGTTCACACCTGTAATCCCAGCACTTTGGGAGGCCAAGGTGGGAGGATTCCTTAAACCTAGGAATTCAAGATCAGACTGGGCAACATAATGAGACCCTGTTTCTACAAAAACTAAATTTTAAATGTTAGCAGGCATGCTGGCACAAGACCATGGTCCTAGCTACTTAGTAGGTTGAGGTAGAAAGATCACTTGAACCTGAGAGGTCAAGGCTGCAGTGAGCCGAGATCACATCACTGCACTCCAGCCTAGGCAACAGAGCAAGACTCTGTCTCAAAAAAAAATTACATTTATGGTTAGGCCAAGCATGGCAGTTCACACCTGTAATCCCAGCATTTTGGGAGGCCTAGGCAGGTGGATTGCTTGAGCCCAGGAGTTCAAGACCAGGCTGGGTAACATGGCAAAACTCCAGCTCTACAAAAAATACAAACATTTGCCATTCATAGTGCTGCATCTCTATAGTCCCAGCTACTTGGGAGGCTGAGGTGGTAGGATCACGAAGTCAAGAGATTGAGACCATCCTGGCCAACATGGTGAAACCCCATCTCTACTAAAAATACAAAAATTGGCCGGGCACAGTGGCTTACACCTGTAATCCCAGCACTTTGGGAGGTCGAGACAGGCAGATCATCTGAGGTCAGAAGTTGGAGACCAGCCTGGCCAACATAGTGAAACCCCGTCTCTACTAAAGATAACAAAAAAAATTAGCTGGACATGGTGGCAGGCGCCTGTAATCCCATCTACTCGGGAGGCTGAGGCAGGAGAATCACTTGAACCCGGAAGCAGAGGTTGCAGTGAGCCGAGACCGTTCCATTGCACTCCAGCCTGGGGGACAAGAGTTAAACTCCATCTCAAAAAAAAAAAAAAAAGGAAGAAAGAAAATATTAGGAAATGGAATCTAACAATATATAAAAAGGATAATACATTATGAACAAATTAGGATTACCCAGGGATCACAAGGCTGGTTCAAAAACTTTTTTTTTTTTTTTTGAGATGGAGTCTCGCTCTGTCAACCAGGCTGGAGTGTGGAGTACAGTGGTGTGATCTTGGCCCACTGCAACCTCTGCCTCCCAGGTTCAAGCGATTCTCATACCTCAGCCTCCAAGTAGCTGGGATTACAGGCGTGCACCATGATACCCAGCTTTTTTTGTTTGTTTGTTTTAGTAGAGACAGTGTTTCATCATGTTGGCCAGGCTGGTCTCAAACTCCCGACCTCAAGTGATCCGCCTGCCATGGCCTCCCAAAGTGCTGGGATTACAGGCATGAGCCACCATGCCTGGCCACTTTATTTTGGCGGGGATGGAGTCCCTCTGTCGCCCAGGTTGGAGTGCAGTGGCCCAATCTTGCTTCACTGCAACCTCCCCCTCCTTGGTTCAAGCAATTCTCCTGCCTCTGCCTCGGCCTCCTGAGTACCTGGGACTACAGGCACATGCCACTACAC
The DNA here is from genome assembly GCF_009828535.3 of Hylobates moloch. Taxonomy (NCBI): domain Eukaryota; kingdom Metazoa; phylum Chordata; class Mammalia; order Primates; family Hylobatidae; genus Hylobates; species Hylobates moloch. Next base: position 27,222,005 of record NW_026652296.1, read on the forward strand.
ATGGCTAATTTTTTGTATTTTTAGTAGAGACAGAGTTTCACCATGTTGGCCAGGCTGGTCTCGAACTCAAGTGATCCACCTGCCTCGGCCTCCCAAAGTGCTGGGATTATAGGCGTGAGCCACCACACTGGGTCTCATTCTACTGTTTCTGAAGATAAAACTTTGTTGCTAAGGGCCTGAACAAGGCCTGGTTTCAAAGATGGAGATTTCTCAAGTTCTGTGCAGTTTCAAATATAGAGACAATAAATTAGTCGACACAAGTTATCAACCTTTTCTATTTATTTGTTATTCTTTCATAGTTCATGGTGGAGTGTGTTTATGTTTTGGGGTGAGGGCTTCGGGGAGCACATCGGAGCCATAAACCATTAACATTTACAAGTCAAGGGACAGGGCTAGGTGCCTTATAAACTGAATTTGACTTCAACCTTGCAATAACTCAATTTTCCAGTGCCAGGGAAGTTAAGAGATATTATAAGGTCAGCCTGAGTCTGAAGGTTACTCAGGTGATATAATTTAATTCTGACATTCTTTTCACAGCCTTCTGGAAGCCTTGTAGACTTAGATAGACCTAAGGAAATTGCTTGAGGCCCTGGCTCTTTCGTGTCCAAGTCCAGCGACTGTTTTTCTTTAACTAGTGACGAGAAGGATAAAGATGGGCGTTAGGGAGAAGTGTGTGCTGCCTGCCATCTGCCCTGGCCATGCCCGTTCCGCTAATGAAGGATTAACACAAGGCCAGGCCAGATGACAGTCAGAGAGGGGAAGCGACTTAGAGGTGTTGGTCCTTCTTGGGTAAACAGGAGCCTGAAATACCAATGGCACTTTAAAAAAACTCTTTGTGTGCCAGAAAAATATTTGACAGGGGTGGTACTTTTCTTTTCTTTTTTTTTTTTTTGAGACACAGTTTCACTCTTGTTGCCCAGGCTGGAGTGCAATGCATGGCAATCTCCGCCTCTCAGGTTCAAGTGATTTCCCTGCCTCACCCTCCCGAGTAGCTGGGATTACAGGCACGTGCCACCACACCTGGCTAATTTTGTATTTTTAGTAGAGACAGGGTTTCTCCATGTTGGCCAGGCTGGTCTCGAACTCTGGACCTCAAGTGATCCACCTGCCTTGGCCTCCCAAAGTGCTGGGATTACAGGTGTAAGCCACTAGGCCCAGCAGCTGGGGCTTTTCTAATAAGCAAGGCTTTTTCTCCCAAGAAGGCTGAAGAGCCCAAAACTCTCAGAGGGAGAGATGAACGAGTTCTTTGGCTACTGGTTACATGATTAAAATTTATTATTGTTTATGCCTATGAAAGGAATGTGAGCATAGTCATGGTGAAGAATTTGTACACTACATAAGAAGATTGTGACAAAAATTAATAACAGTGAATTCTTTTTTTCCTTAACTCTAATCTCATGGCAGATTATCTTAATTCTTAACATTGAGAAATAGGCCAGGGGGGCGGTGGCTCATGCCTGAATCTCAGCACTTTGTGAGGCCAAGGTGGGAGGATCCCGTGAGGCCAGGAGTTCAAGACCAGCCTGGGCAACATAACAAAACCCCATTGGCCAGCTGCAGTGAGCAGTGATTATGCCACTACACTTCAGCCTGGACAGTAGAGCAAGAGTCTGTCTCAAAAAATAAAAAGAAAAAAGAAAGAAATTGTCACCATTTTACTGTATACTATTCCCAACTTTTTTCTATTCATGGACCTATTTACATAGTTGAGATCATACTATTAGCACATTTCTGCATCCTGCCTTTTATTTTTTAAATATTTTAATTATTTATTTATTTATTTTGAGACAGACTCTTACTTTGTTGCCCAGGCTGGAGAGCAACAGCATGATCTCGGCTCACTACAACCTCCGCCTCCTGGGTTCAAGTGATTCTTCTGCCTCAGCCTCCTGAGCAGCCTGGGATTACAGGCACGTGCCAGCATGCCCAGCTAATTTTCGTATTTTTAGTAGAGATGCGGGGAGGGGGGGTTTCACCATATTGGCCTGGCTGGTCTCGAACTCCTGACCTCAAGTCATCTACCTGCCTCGGCCTCCCAGAGTGTTGGGATTACAGCTGTGAGCCACTGCGCCCAGCCTGCATCCTGCCTTTTAAAAAACTATTCTAGGCCTGTTGCTGTGGCTCGCACCTGTAATCCCAGCACTTTGGGAGGCAGAGGTGGGGCAGATCACTTGAGATCAGGAGTTGAGACCGGACTGGCCAACATGGTGAAACCTCGTCTCTACTAAAAATACAAAAATTAGCCGGGCGTGCTGGCACGCACCTGTAGTCCCAGCTACTCAGGAGACTGAGGCAGGAGACTCGCTTGAACCCGGGAGGCGGATGTTGCAGTGAGCCAAGTTTGTGCAGCCTGGGAGACAGAGTGGACTCTGTCTCAACAACAACAACAAAAAGGCTGGCTGCGGTGGCTCATGCCTGTAATCCCAGCACTTTAAGAGGCCAAGGCAGGCAGATCACTTGGGGTCAGGAGCTCGAGACTAGCCTGGCCAATGCAGTGACACCCTGCCTCCACTCAAAACACAAAATTAGCCAAGTGTGGTGGCATATGCTTGTTATCCCAGCTACTTGGGAGGCTGAGGCAGGAGGATTGCTTGAACTCAGGAGACCGAAGTTGCAGTGAGCGGAGATCGGGCCACTGCACTCCAGCCTGGCGACATAGCGAGACTCCATCTCAAATAAATAAATAAATAAAAGTTAAACAAACGATACCTCCAAGACTGTAATGTCCTTAAAATAAAATTCAAACTGCCCACCATGATCTACAAAGTCCTACATTGTTTGGACCCAGCCTATCACTTCCCTCACCTCTTCTTTTTTTTTTTTTGAGACAGAGTTCCACTCTTGTCACCCAGGCTGGAATGCAATGGGGTACCATCTCAACTCACTGCAACCTCCGCTTCCCGGGTTCAAATGATTCTCTTTCCTCAGCCTCCCGAGTAGCTGGGATTACAGGCGCCCGCCACCACGCCCAGCTAAGTTTTGTATTTTTAGTAGAGGCAAAGTTTCACCATGTTGGCCAGGCTGGTCTCAAACTCCTAGCCTCAGGTGACCCACCCGCCTTGGCCTCCCAAAGTACTGGGATTATAAACACAAGCTACCGAGCCTGGCCCCATCACCTCTTCTTTACCTTCCATACCCACAGAGCTTTTCATTCCCTCCGTCCCACCCCTTGTCCCAGTTGTTCAGGCTGGAGGGACAGAGAGACCTCTAGGCAGAGTGGGCGGGGCTGCACGCTGCAATCTTGGAGACCAGGGAAGGGATGTTTAAGCCTGAGGCCAAGGAAGGCATATACATGGTTTCACGAATGCCCTGAAGGACTATGATTTGCTTTTTAAATTTTTCCTCTAAACAAATGGCCCTAGACAGGCTAAAAGAGAGGAGAAATCCAGAGATTTGAAGACTTCTTTGAGAATGTTAAAGACTTACCTGTTCAGAGCTGCCCACCCTTAGAGCAGAAGGTCCCAGATCTCATGCCGATGCATGTGAATCCCTAGGGGCCCTCAGAATTTGGTCTCAAACAGCAACCTGGCTATCAAGTCTGATTGTCAATGGGGGAGCGGTACAAAAGACACACTTTGAATAGGTCTGTTACTAGGCTGGGGTAAATCATAGTCTCTATGTGGCATTTCCCCATCTGTAAGAACAGCACCTGCCTTCGGGGCTGTGGGTAGTGGGTGAGAAAACCGTATTAGGTGCTGTGCATGGCACCAAGCACAGAGCTTGTGCATCCTTCCCTCCATCACCAAACACATACCATGTGCCAAGCACTGTCCTGAGCACCAGAGCTACAAGTGTGCACAAGACAGACCAAATTCCCACCCTACGGAGGAGGCATTCTGTGAGGGGACAGTGACTATGAACTGGCAATGAGCATAGTCAGTATACACTATGCTAGGTACTCCAAGGAAAAACGAGGCAGGAGAAAGGCAAGAGGGGCAACCCAACTTCTTCTTCTTTTTTTTTTTTTTTTTTTTTGAGACAGAGTCTTGCTCTGTTGCCCAGGCTGGAGTGCAGTGGTGCGATCTCGACTGACTGCAACCTTGGCCTCCCGGGTTCAAGCGATTCTTCTGCCTCAGCCTCCCGAGTAGCTGGGATTACAGGCATGCACCACCACGTCCGGCTAACTTTGTGTTTTTAGTAGAGACAGGGTTTTGCCATGTTGGCCAGGCTGGTCTCGAACTCCTGACCTCAAGTGATCCGCCCGCTTTGGCCTCCCAAAGTGCTGGGATTACAGGTGTGAGCCACTGCACTCAGCCAAGCGCTATTTTATATAAGGAAGCAGAGAGAGTGTTCTCTAAGGAGGTGTTAATTAAACTCCGAAACCTGGAGAAGGTAAGAGAGCCACCAGGCTGAGCGAGGGTAGCAGGAACAGAGGCCCGGAGGCAGAAAGATAGCTGCACAGAAAGGACATCAGGATACAGCAGAGACTGAGAAAGGGGACTGTGGCCAGATAACATGGGGCCTGGTAGGCCGTAGTAAGAAATCTGACTTTATTTTTTATTTCTAATTTAATTTAATGTATTTATTTGAGACTGGGTCTCACTCTGTCACTCACGCTGGAATGCAGTGGCATGATCATGGCTCACTGCAGCTTTGACCTCCTGGGCTCAAGTGACCCTCCCATCTCAACCTCCTGAGTAGCTGAGACCACAGACACACCTGGCTAACTTTAAATTTTTTTTTTTTTTTTTTTTTTTTGAGACAGAGTCTTGCTCTGTTGCCCAGGCTGGAGTGCAGTGGTGTGATCTCGGCTCACCACAACCTCCAACTCCCAGGTTCAAGAGATTCTCCTGCCTCAGCCTCCCGAGTGGCTGGGACTACAGGCGCACGCCACCATGCCCAGCTAATTTTTGTATTTTTAGTAGAGACAGGGTTTCACTATGTTGGCCAGGCTGGTCTTGAACTCCTGTCCTCGTGATCTGCCCTCTTCGGCCTCTCAAAGTGCTGAGATTACAGGCGTGAGCCACCGCACCCGGCTAAAATTTTTTGTAGAGACAGGGTCTCTTTATGTTGCCCAGGCTGGTCTAGAACTCCTGGGCTCAAGCAATCCTTCTATCTTGGCTTCCCAAAGTGCTGGGATTATAGGCTTGAGCCACTGTGCTCTGCCAGGAATTTGACTTTGTTCTCCACAAATTTCAGAGCCTCTAGATGGTTTTGAGGAAAGGAGCTACATGATCATCCCTCCAGAGAGAAGGGTATGCCAGGGGAGGCAACGGTGGAAAACCACTGGGTGATTCTGGAGGGAGACCGTGATGGCTTGGAACAAGGTAGTGGCAGTAGAGGTGGTGAGTAGGGGTTGGATGTGGGTTCTATTTGAAGGTGGAGACGGTGGAGTTTGCTGATGGCTTGTTTGTGGGGTATGGAAAAGAGCAGGATGAAGGATGACTCCAAGGTTCTGGGCCTGGGCCGCTGAAAGGATGGAGCAGCCACACGCTGAGGTGGTGACAGCTGTGGGATGAACAAACACATGCCAAAGGCAAAAGCAGGAGTTCAGGTCTGGGGATGTTAACTTTGGGATGTCTACATGAGGGTGTAGATAGGATTGGGGTTTCTCCACTCCTGCTTTTCTCTGCTGGTGGTGTTGTGGCCACAGTGGATGTGGAATGTTTATAGGTTGAAATAATCTGAATGTGACTTATTCGCACCTTCCACAGCCTCCAGTGCAGATGAGCCTTGGCCTTTGTGAGGTTGCCAAGCCTTTCCTCCCCCAACACTCTTGGCCTCCCATCTGGAGCACCTGCCCCAGGTGTCAGCTGTGCTGGAAACTGTTCATTCCAGGCCCAGACTTATTATGTGATCTTAAGCCGCCTCTGGGAGATAGTGGGGACAGGGCCCACAATTCCCTGGGGCTTCCTCCATCCGTTCCACCTCCGCAGGTGGAGGCTTCTGCTGGCGCCTGGGACAGAGTTGGGTGCAGTTGTTTGCTTTACAACACCAACAATTGAGCCTATCCCCTCGGTGCCCCAGGGCACAGCTCCACACCTGTTCTCCACCCTCCATCCCAGGTGCAGGCCCTGCAGAGAACAAAAGAACACCTTCGCACCAAGGTCATTGCAAGTACAAATTATGGAGGGTTAGGAACTATTTGCAGTTTCAGCCACCCACTGGGGGTTTTGGAATCTATGCCCAGAGGATACGGTGTGGGGAGTGGGGTGGGGCGGATTACTGTGCCTCGATGGGCCTTGTCGGGGGTGAGGGGAAGAAAGGCTGCAGAGAAGAGAGCCCTATTCTGAAAAGGGAGAAAAACTCTGGAGAATTAGAGGGTTTGAATCAGCACTATCCCAGAGAACATTCTGCAGTGATCTGTGCAGCTCAGTATGATAGCCACCGCACGTGGCTGTCGAGCACTTCAAATTTGGCTGGTGCAACTGAGGAACTAAAGTACCAATTTTATTTAATTTTAATTAATTGAAATTTAAATAGCCTAGTGGCCACCCAATGGACAGCACATGTTTCCTTTTATTTTATTTTATTTCGCTCTGTTGCCCAAGCAGGAGTGTAGTGGCTTGATTTCGGCTCACCACAACCTCCGCCTCCCGGGTTCAAGCGATTCTTCTGCCTCAGCCTCCCTAGTAGCTGGGACTACAGGCTCGCGCTACCATGCCCAGCTAATTTTTGTTTGTTTGATTTTCTTTTTTTTTTTTTTTTTTGAGACGGAGTTTCACTCTTGTTGCCCAGGCTGGAGTGCAATGGCACGATCTCAGCTCACTGCAACCTCTGCCTCCCAGGTTCAAGCGATTCTCCTGCCTCAGCCTCCCGAGTAGCTGGAATTACAGGCGCCCGCCACCACGTCTGGCTAATTTTTTTTCTTTTTAGTAGAGACGGGGTTTCACCATGTTAGCCAGGCTGGTCTCAAACTCCTGACCTCGTGATCCGCCTGCGTCAGCCTCCCAAAGTGCTGGGATTATAGGTGTGAGCCACCGCGACTGGCCAAATTTTTGTATTTTTAGTAGAGACGGGGTTTCACTATGTTGGCCAGGCTGATCTCGAACTCCTGACCCCATGATCCGCCCGCCTCGGCCTCCCAAAGTGCTAGGATTACAGGCGTGAGCCACTGCGCGGGGCCGGCACAGGTTTTAACAGTTAACTCTGGAGACTGTTTAGATAATAACAGCTCTTGTTTGTTGAACACCCACTTTATTCCAGGCACATCACACACATCTCACTCCTCGCAACCACTGTATAGGAAAGTGTTGCCTCCGTTTTACAGACGACGAACAGTGCGGTGAAGCCACTGAGCAAAGTCCCAGAATGAGGAAGTGCGGAAGGCTGAAAGGGAACACCGAAAATCACATTTTATAACCCCACTCAAATAAGCCCCAAGGACCAGCCTGGCTTTGTGGCAGTCTAGCTCTATACAAATGAATGGGGTGTGCAAATTGCTAAAAGATGCAAATCAGCCTCCGATTTGGGGGACAAAAGCTCAGACCCTCTGGTCACACCCTGAGTCTTTCTGGGCTGTGGGCGGATGGGGGCAGAGGCTGAGTGACAGGGAGGGACCTGGGAGGAGGGGGTATTGGGGTGGGGGTGGGGCTGGCCAGCTGGTGTCGGAGACCCAGGACATCAGCTGGCTGGCGGGCTGGCAGGCTCAGACAATGGGCGGGGAGCCTGGTTGGAACCCTCCTCCCTCTGTGCCTGGCCCTCTCTGCACCCTGGCCAGCTGCCGTGGGCACCTTCTCTGGTCTGAGCCAGGGATCGTGGGGAGGAGGATAGCATTGAGGGGGTCGAGGGGAGAGTGAAGAATGCTGGGGTGGACCATCTGGAATGACCTAGGATAGGAACGGGTTTGCAGAACAGGGGAGGTTAGGAAGGTCTCCTTGGTGCCAGACATTGCACAAGAGGATTTGCATACGTCCTTCCGTTTGCTCCTCTCAAAGTCCCCCTGGTAATAGTAATAATAATTATTACCAACAATAGCAATCCAGTAGCTCACGCTGAGCCCGCCTGGCTGGAGCTCAAGGCGTTATCTCAGTTAATCCTCACGACCACCTTGGGAGCCAAGGACTTTTATTAGGCCCTTTACCAAACCAGGCACTCCAGGCTCAGAGCAGTTAAGGGACTTGTCTAACATCTCAGGGATGGGGAAAAAAGGGTCTCTCCTCCACCTGAGGCTCTCACCCTTACTTTAAACTGAACACTTAATCTCTGGGATTGGGAGACTTTTCCCCAACCGATAAAGATACGTGAAATTCAAACTTCAGTGTAATTAGGAGAGTTTTGTTGAAACACAGCCACCTGTGTCTTGTCGTTACGTATTGTCTGTTTGCTCAAATTGTGCACGGCTGATTGCTGTGACAGCATATAGAGGAGCCACAGGTCTCAGCGCCAGTTTGGTATATGGTTTAGTCTGTTTCTCTCTTTTTTTTTTTTTGAGATGCAGTCTCGCCCTGTCATCCAGGCTGGAGTGCAGTGGCACGATCTCGGCTCACCACAACCTCTGCCTCCGAGCTTCAAGTGATTCTCCACTTCAGCCTCTCGAGTAGCTGGGATTACAAGTGCACATCACCGTGCTTGGCCCCATTTTTTTATTTTTGATAGAGATGGGGTTTCACTATGTTGGCCAGGCTGGTCTTGAGCTCCTGACCTCAGGTGATCTGCCCACATCAGCCTCCCAAAGTGCTGGGATTACAGGCTTGAACCACCGCGCACAGCCTGCCTACCCCTTCTCTAGTTGGCCTCTTATCCAGGAGCTGGCTCTGGAGGGGCAGCTGGAATCCAAACTCTCAGTTCCCTGAAGGTCCTCCTCCCTCTGGCATCCCCTGATCCTTGGCAGCTCTTATGCCCAGCAGGTCTTTTTGCATCCTGCTTGCAAGAATGTGATGTGGTATTCATGCATTCATTCTGCACCTATGCACTGTGTGCCAGGCACTGGTCTAGGCAGGAGGTACAAACTAGATATGGTCCTTGTCTGCAGACATCAATCAGTCATCCAGCACATCTCTAAATACAAACAGTAAAAGGCCACGTGTGGTGCCTCATGCTTGTAATTCCTGCAGTTTGAGAGGCTGAGGTGGGAGGATGGCTTGAGCCCAAGAGTTTGAGACCAGCCTGGGCAACATGGTGGCACCCTGTCTCTACAAAAGGTAAAAAAATTAGCTGGGCATGGTGGCGAATGCCTGTCGTCCCAGCTACTCAAGAGACTGAAGTGGGAGGATCGCTTGGGTCCGGGAGGTGGAGGCTGTGGTGAAATGAGATTGCACCATTTCACTCCAGCCTGGGTGACAGAGAGAGATCTTGCCTCAAATAAATACATAATTAAATGCAAACAGTACAGAGTCCTGTGAACAGAGTGTGGGGAGCTTGAAGAGCATTTGACAGGGGAGCAAAGTTAACCTGGCTGTCAGGGAGAGCTTCCTGGAGCAGGTGATGGTAACATTCGAGATCTGAAAAATGAGTAGGTTCCGGGTGCTAAGACATCCCTTTCTGGACTCATCCATCTGCATCATTTCAATTCCTTTCCCTGTCCTAGGAGTATAGATCTCATCTCAGGTGAGACCTATTTTTTAGGGAGACAGGCACAGTGACTCCCCTCTCCACCCATGAATTGAAACATTGAGTGGGGGTGGGGCATGCTAGAGAAGGCAGGTAGACAACTTAACAGTCACTACTTTTTTGTTTGTTTGTTTGTTTGAGACTGAGTCTTGCTCTGTTGACCAGGATGAAGTGCAGTGGTGCAATCTCAGCTCACCTCAACCTCCGACTCCCAGGTTCAAGCGATTCTCATGCCTCAGCCTCCCACATAGCTAGAATTACAGGCGCCTGCCACCACACCTGGCTAATTTTTGTATTTTTAGTAGAGATTGGGGTTTTGCCATGTTGGCCAGGCTGGTCTTGAACTCTTGACCTCAGGTGATCCACCTGCCTTGGCCTCCCAAAGTGCTGGGAGTAGAGGTGTGAGCCACAGCGCCAGGCCCAGTTTATATAATTATTTTTAAAATAGTGACTGCATGCCTGTAGTCCCAGCTACTCAGGAAGACGAGGTGGGAGGATCACCTGAGCCCAGGAGATGGAGGCTGCAGTAAGCTATGGTTGTGCCACTGCACTCTAGCCTGGGTGACAGGGTGAGACCCTGTCTCAAACAAAAAGAAAAATTTAAAAATCTCTGTCTTGTTAGAGCTTCTTACATTCTAGCAGAGGAGGAGTAAGTAATGTATGTGACATATTGTTAAGTGGAGATAAACAGCATGGAAAAAAACAAAGCAGGTGGCAGACAGACAATTTGCAATAAGGAGGTCAGGGAAGGCCTCCCTGGGAAAACGACAGTTTGAGCAGAGATCTGAGCAATTTCTGTGGGTATCTGGGGAAGGCTGCATTGCTGGAACACCAAGATGCCATGAAATTCAAATCAATAGCACTCTCAAATCATGAAATTCTGAGTAATAGGATTCTATGGCCATGAAATGCTAATCAATATTTCTGTGGTGCCATAAAATTCTAATCAATAGAATTCTCTGGTTGTGAAATTCTAACTCATAGAACTCAGAAGCCTTGAAATTCTAATCTATCAGGAAACTTTTAGATGAAGGAAAGCTTCTGGGGTGCAAAAGTCTCAGTGATCAGTGGGGCGCGGTGGTGCATGCCTGCAGTCCCAGCTACTATGGAGGCTGAGGCAGGATGATCACTAGGAGTTTGAGGCTGCAATGAGCTATAACTGTGCCTGTGAGTAGCTGCTGCACTCCAGCCTGGACGACAGAGTGAGACCCAGTCTCTTTTTTGTTTGTTTTTGAGAAGGAGTTTTGCTCTGTCGCCCAGGCTGGAGGGCAGTAGCACAATCTCAGTTTACTGCAACCTCTGCCTCCTGGGTTCAAGCAGTTCTCCTGTCTCAGCCTTCCGGGTAGCTGGGACTATAGGCACGTGTCACCACGCCTGGCTAATTTTTGTATTTTTAGTAGAGACAGGATTTCACCGTATTGGTCAAGCTGGTCATGAACTCCTGACCTCAGGTGATCCACCCGCCTCGGCCTCCCAAAGTGCTGGGATTACAGGCGTGAGCCACTGTGCCCGCCCAAGACCCAGTCTCTTAAAAAAAAAATTAGCGAGCTGGGCATGGTGGCTCATGCGTATAATGACTCTGAAATGGAGACTAAGTCTTGCTCTGTTGTCCAGGATGAAGTGCAGTGGTGCAATTTCGGGTCACTGCAACCTCTGACTCCCAGGTTCAAGCAATTCTCATGCTTCAGCCTCCCATGTAGCTAGAATTACAGGCGCCTGCCACCACACCTGGCTAATTTTTCTTTTTCTTTTTTTTTTTTTTTTGAGACGGAGTCTCGCTCTGTTGCCCAGGCTGGAGTGCAGTGGCGCAATCTCAGCTCACTGCAACCTCCGCCTCCCGGGTTCCCGCCATTCTCCTGCCTCAGCCTCCCGAGTAGCTGGGACTACAGGTGCCCACCTCCGCGCCCGGCTAATTTTTTGTATTTTTAGTAGAAATGGGGTTTCACCATGTTAGCCAAGATGGTCTCGATCTCCTGACCTCGTGATCCACCCACCTCGGCCTCCCAAAGTGCTGGGATTACAGGCGTGAGCCACCGCGCCCGGCCACACCTGGCTAATTTTTGTATTTTTAGTAGAGATTGGGGTTTTGCCATGTTGGCCAGGCTGGTCTCGAACTCTTGACCTCAGGTGATCCACCCGCCTCGGCCTCCCAAAGTGCTGGGATTAGGGGTGGGAGCCAGGCACGTTGGCTCACACCTGTAATCCCCACTTTAGGAGGCCGAGGCGGGTGGATCACGAGGTCAGGGGATCGAGACCATCCTGGCTAACATGGTGAAACCCCGTTTCTACTAAAAATATAAAAATCAGGCAGATGTGGTGGTGGGCGCCTATAGTCCCAGCTACTTGGGAAGCTGAGGCAGGAGAATGGCTTGAACTCAGGAGGCCGAGGTTGCAGTGAGCAGAGATCACACCACTGCACTCCAGCCTGGGCAACAAAGCAAGACTCCGTCTCAAAAAAAAAAAAACTATGAAAATAAAAAACAAAATTAGGGTTGAGCGCGGTGCTTTACGCCTGTAATCCCAGCACTTTGGGAAGCTGGGCGGTGGGGGCAGGGGGGCGCGGATCACAAGGTCAAGAGTTCGAGACCAGCCCGACCAATATGGTGAAACCCCGTCTCTACTAAGAATACAAAAATTAGCCAGACGTGGAGGCGCATGCCTGTAATCCCAGTTACTCAGGGGCTGAGGCAGGAAAATCGCTTGAACCAGGGAGGTGGAGGTTGCAGTGAACCAATATCGCGCCACTGCACTCCAGCCTGGGTGACAGAGTGAAACCGTATGTCAAAAAAATAAATAAATGGGCCGGGCGCGGTGGCTCAAGCTTGTAATCCCAGCACTTTGGGAGGCCGAGGCGGGCGGATCACGAGGTCAGGAGATCGAGACCACAGTGAAACCCCTTCTCTACTAAAAAATACAAAAAAATTAGCCGGGCGTGGTGGCTGGCGCCTGTAGTCCCAGCTACTCGGAGAGGCTGAGGCAGGAGAATGGCGAGAACCCGGGAGGCGGAGCTTGCAGTGAGCCGAGATTGCGCCACTGCACTCCAGCCTGGGCGACAGAGCGAGACTAAGGAGAATGGTGAAACAGGGGGGGCAGTGAGCTGTAAGCCATGATCTGGAGGCCAAGGTGGGGGGATCCGGCTCAAACAAAAAAAAAGAAAATAAAAAAATAATAATAGTAAAAGCTGCCACTGACTCTGCTCTGTGTCAGCCATGAAATCAAGCCTTCTACAATCTGCTTACTCAAGGATTGGCTCATGGATAGTGTTAGTCCTAAGGCTATTTTCCTGCCTCATGGGCTTAATTAGACGCCACTTACAAAGTTCTTGGGACTTTCGGCTTCCTCCCCCCAGGTTATTCTTTCTGATTACAGGTCCCCATCCAACTGTGATGGTCCATGCTTCTTTGCTCCTGTTCATTTTCTTTCTTTTTTTTTTTTTTTTTTTGAGAAAGAGTCTCGCTCTGTTGCCCAGGCTTGAGTGCAGTGACGTGATCACAACTCACTGCATTCTCAGCCTCCTGGGCTCCAGTGACCCTCCCATCTCAACCTTCCAAGTAGTTGGGACTGCAGGCGTATGCTGGCACGCCCAGCTAATTTTTCAAAACATTTTTTGTAGAGATGGAGTCTTGCCGTGTTGCCTAGGCTAGTCTTGAACTCCCAAGCTGGAGCAATCCTCAGCCTGCCAAAGTGCTGGAATCACAGGCATAAGGTACCACGCCTGGCTTCTTTGCTCCTGTTTTATTCCCTCTGCCTTTTCCTACTTTGTGCATCTGGGCAAACTGAGGCTCCAAGAGGATTTATCCTCTTGGGGAATAAATCTTTGGGAAGTGACTTCCCAAAGTCCCCCAAGAAGTATCCGCTGGAGGCCAGGCGCAGTGGCTCACGCTTGTAATCCCAGCACTTTGGGAGGCTGAGGCGGGTGGATCACGAGGTCAGGAGATCGAGACCACGGTGAAACCCCGTCTCTACTAAAAATATAAAAAAATTAGCCGGGTGTGGTGGCAGGCGCCTGTAGTCCCAGCTACTCGGAGAGGCTGAGGCAGGAGAATGGCGTGACCCCGGGAGGTGGAGCTTGCAGTGAGCCGAGATCGCGCCACTGCACTCCAGCCTGGGCGACAGAGCGAGACTCCGTCTCAAAAAAAAAAAAAAAAAAAAAAAGAAGTATCCCTGGATAAGGTCTCCACTCTTCAGGCTCCGCCAGTTATCTGGCACCTGTGTGACCTTGGGCAAGTTCACTAACCTCTCTGAGCTTGATTGTCACTTCCTGGAAATGGAAAAAGATGACTCTTACCTCCCAGCATTCTTGAGAGAAGTGATTAACTGAGACAATGTGTACTTAGCACACTGATAAGCTCTCAAGGCCAGCTATTATTATTGTTCTCTGATTATTATTATTTAACTACAGTATAATCCTAATTATTCATACATATTCCAGCCCAGGGCTCTTTACCTTGCCTTAAAAAACTGTGCCCTGAGGCCTGATTTTAAGACCCAAACAGGCCCTCATTCTCCTCTCTGAGGACCTGGAGCCTGAGCTGATTACAGAAAGAAGTAATGAACTGGGGCAGGGGACAGGCACAATTATAGCTCACAGCAGCCTCCAACTCCTAGTGATCCTCCTGCCACAGCCTTCCAAATATTCGGGACTGCAGGCAGGCACCACCATGCCCCGCTGCTCTCTGAGATTTTTGCACCCCAGCAGCTTCCCTTCATCTGGAAGTTTTCCTGATTGATTAGAACTTCAAGCCTTCTGAGTTCTATTAGTTAGAATTTCACAGCCAGAGAATTCTACTGTTTGGAATGTCATAGCATCACAGATGCTGGGAGTCTGGGGGCTGGGGATCCCCCTTGCTGCCTGCTGGTGTTGTGTGTGGCAGGGGAAACTTGGCTGTTTCTGGGTCCCAGCCAGGCTCCTGGTGCCTCAATAAGACCCTATTTGGTTTGGAGCTGGCTGGTACTGGGAGGAGGCTTTGGGGGCCCAAGAAACCAAGGTGAAGGTCACATAGCATCTGCAGACTGGGAAGGTACCACTGATGAAGCTCAGAAATGGTCTGGAAGTCATGGCCCTGAGGATCCCCCATGAGGCACCCAAGAACAGGACAGTTACGGTTCTGCAGCCAAACAGACTGACACTATTACTGTGTGACTTTCAGCAAATCTCTTGACCCATTTGAGACTCTATTTCCACATCAGAGGGCCGAATGATGTGGGCTCAGGCCAGGCTCAGTGCCTCATGCCTGTAATTTCAGCACTTTGGGATGCCAAGGCAGGTGGATTGCTTGAGCCCAGAAGTTCGAGACCAGCCTGGGCAACATGGTGAAACCCCATCTGTACTAAAAATACAAAAATTAGCTGAGTGTGGTGGTGCACGACTGTAGTCCCAGCTACCTGGGAGGCTGAGGTAGGGTGAGGAGCTGTGACTGTGCCACTGCACTCCAGCCTGGATAACAGCAAGACTGTCTTAAAACAAAAACAAAAACAAAAACAAAAACCTGCTCACTAGGGTTGTGAGGATTCAGAGCTTAGCAAGGGGCCTGAGGCTTGGCAAGTGCTCATTAAATATAAGTTATTACTATCACTGAGTTACTTAAACTTCCTGATGTGTAGGACCCTCTACTGAACTCTTGGGATCAGGATAAGGTTCCGTGGAAGGCAGCGAATTATAGAGGGTAAGAATTTCAGTGCTAAGGTCAGATCCTACTTCTGCCATATGTGGCTGTGGGTGGCTCCCTGGACCCTCTGAGTCTCCTCTTTTTTAGTAGAGAGGGTTTCACCGTTTATCAAGAATTGTTCGATCTTTTGACCTCGTGATCCGCCCGCCTCAGCCTCCAAAGTGTGGTTACGGCCTTTTTTTTTTTTTTTTTTTTTCAATTTGACACGGAGTTTCGCTCTTGTTGCCCAGGCTGAAGTGCAATGGCGCTATCTCAGCTCACTGCAGCCTCCTCCTCCCAGGTTCAAGCGATTCTCCTGCCTCAGCCTCCTGAGTAGCTGGGATTACAGATGTGCACCACCACGCCCAGCTAATTTTTTGTATTTTTATTGGAGACGAGGTTTCACCATGGCCAGGCTGGTCTTGATCTCCTGACCTCAGGTGTTCCGCCCACCTCAGCCTCCCAGAGTGCTGGGATTACAGGCGTGAGCCACTGCCCCCGGCCTTTTTTTTTTTTTTTTTTTTTTGTGTGACCGAGTCTCACTCTGTTGCCCAGGCTGAAGTGCAATGGTGTGATCTTGGCTCATTGCAACCTCTGTCTCCCAGGTTCAAGCGATTCTCCTGCCTCAACCTCCCAAGTAGATTTGGGATTACAGGAGCCCGCCACCACGCCCGGCTGTTTTATATTTTTAGTAGAGATAGGGTTTCCCCATGTTGGCCAGGTTGGTCTTGAACTCCTGGCCTCAAGTGATCCACCCGCCTCGGTCTCCCAAAGTGCTGGAATTACAGGGTTGAGCCACCGCATCCATCCCTATATGTATACACGTAGGGATGCACCATCTCGGTTCACTGCAACCTCCGCCTCCGGGGTTCAAGCGATTCTCCTGCCTCAGCCCTCCGAGTAGCTGGGATTATAAGCGTGCGCCACTAGGCCAGGCTACTTTTTTTTGTTTGTTTGTTTGTTTTTTTGTTTTTTTTTGAGACGGAGTCTCGCTCTGTTGCCCAGGCTGGAGTGCAGTGGTGCGATCTCGGCTCACTGCAAGCTCTGACTCCCGGGTTCACGCCATTCTCCTGCCTCAGCCTCTCCGAGTAGCTGGGACTACAGGCGCCCGCCACCACGCCCGGCTAATTTTTTTATATTTTTAGTAGAGACGGGGTTTCACTGTGGTCTCGATCTCCTGACTTCGTGATCCGCCCGTCTCGGCCTCCCAAAGTGCTGGGATTACAAGCGTGAGCCACCGCGCCAGGCCTGTATTTTTAGTAGAGACAGGGTTTCACCATGTTGCCCAGGCTGGTCTCAAATTCCTGACCTCAGGTCATCCGCCTGCTTCTGATTCCTAAAGTGTTGGGATTACAGGTGTAAGCCATGGTCCATCTGTATTTTTTTATTTTTTGAGACTTGGTCTTGCTCTGTCACGCAGACTGGAGTGCAATGGTGCGATCTAGGCTCACTCCAACCTGCGCCTCCCAAGTTCAAGTGATTCTCCTACCTCAGCCTCCCAAGTAGCTGAGATTACAGGCGCACGCTACCACGCCCAGCTAATTTTGTGTTTTTAGTGGGGACGGGGTTTCACCATGTTGGCCAGGCTGGTCTCGAACTTCTAACCTCAAGTGATCTGCCCACCTCAGCCTCCCAAAGTGTTGGGATTACAGGCGTGAGCCACTGCCCTGGCCCATCCCATCTGTATTTTTTTTTTTTTTTTTTTTGAGATGGAGTCTTGGCTCACTGCAACCTCTGCCTCCCAGGTTCAAGGGATTCTCTTGCCTCAGCCTCTCGAGTAGCTAGGATTACAGGCATCCGCCACCACTCCTGGCTAATTTTTGTGTTTTTAGTAGAGATGGGGTTTCACCATGTTGGCCAGGCTGGTCTCGAACTCCTGAGCTCAGGTAATCCACCTGCCTCAGCCTCCTAAAGTGCTGGGATTAAAGGCGTGGGCCACATCTCGCCTGTATTTTTTTTAAATCCCACTTTAAACACCCATTGGATGGATATTATAACAGCCCATGGCCGGGCGCAGTGCCTCATGCCTGTAATTCCAGCACTTTGGGAGACCAAGATGGGTGGATTATCTGAGGTCAGGAGTTCGAGGCCAGCCTGGCCAACACAGTGAAACCCCCCTCTCTACTAAAAATACAAAAATTAGCCAGGCGTGGTGGTAGGCGCCTATAATCCCAGCTACTTGGGAGGCTGAGACGGGAGAATGGCTTGAACCCAGGAGGCGGAGTTTGCAGTGAGCTGAGATTGCACCACTGCATTTCAGCCTGGGTGACAGTGAGACTCTGTCTGAAAAAAAAAAAAAAAAAGAGCTTAGGAGTGGTCACCATTTGAGAAGAAGCTCTTGATACATTGATGAGTAAAGTGTTGTCTGAAAAAGAGAAGTATTTGCCAAGGTGAACCAACTTCTTGCAAAAAAAAAAAAAAAGTTGATTTGCAAGAGTTTCCCGAGGCAAACAGTGAGGCTATTTATTGGTTTACAGTCTTATCTTTCCAGGTAAGAATTTCTTGGAACAGTCAAATCTTGTTGACATAGAGGACCTCGGTTCTCAGACCTAATCATTGAATATGATTGTCTCAGTTTTTATATTTATCCTGTTCCCTATTGATGGGCACTTACGTTTTTTTCCAGTATTTCACTATCACATGCTATGCTTCAATGACACCTTGTGCACAGGGGTGAGTTTCACTGGGGCCCCCATCTAGAAGTGGAATTGTTGGGTAGTGAGACGTGAGCATCTTCAATTTTCCTAGGGTCCTAGATTCTTTCTAATCCATCTCCCTGCCTCCCAGAAGAGGAAAGCCTCTCTCCACAGCCACCACAGCAGACGGCAGGAACCGCCAGGGCTTTGCCCACACCGGCTGCTTGCCCACCCGCCTGCCCTCCCTTGTTCTGGCAGATTAATGGTGACCTATGACCCTGACAGGCTGGCCACACTCCTGGCCAATTTCAGCCTGTCGAGAGGAGTCCCAGGGGTGGTCAGGGCCTGGGGATGTGTTAGCCAGATGGTCCTGGGAGGTCTCGGGTTGGCTTATCCCAGGAGGCAGAGCAGGTGGGCAGCCCTCAGCAACTCCCCCACATTCCCCTCATCATGCATCATTGGGCTGGAGCTGGAGCCAGATGGTGGGGATGGGGCGGCTTGCAGCTTCTGCCCTGACAAAGGATCCTCTATACTGCACCCCCACCCTGACCCTGACCAGCTTGGCTAGTCTAGTCTCTGGCTGCCCAACCACTCTCAGCCCTGGCCTGTCCTGCCCCAGGGTGCCTTTCTGCTGAGATCTTGTCTTCCCAATCCTGTTTGTAGAGGAAGTCTGCAACGTTCCTGGAGACTCATGGACTTGGAAACTCACTTATCATCAACTTGAGAGTGAGCAGGTAAAACCAAGGCAGCATGGCCCTGTGGTTATAACATGTCATAGATTCAAATGCAGTAATAGGATTAAGTGCAATGGGCCAGGTGGCAAACTGGTGCCTGTGGAGGACGCTTGCAGAAGAGCCTCATGGTTAGGAGGTTAGGCTTGGGAGTCAGGCCTACCTGCGTTAATCCAGATCCGCTACTGAGTGAGAGTGAGTCCTTGGGCAGATCACCTAAGCTCTCAATTTCCCCAGCTGAAATGTGGCCCCCCTGAGGCCTCATCATAGAGAACAGTCCTGAGGATGAGGAAAGATAATGCAAGGAAGGCTGGAGTGCAGTGGCACGATCTCAGGTCACTGTAACCTCCGCCTCCCGGGTTCAAGTGATTCTCTTGCCTCAGCCTCCCATGTAGCTGGGACTACAGGTACTTGCCACCACACCTGGCTAATTTTTTGTATTTTTAGTAGAAATGGGGTTTCACCGTGTGAGCCAGGATGGTCTCGATCTCCTGACCTCGTGATCTGCCTGCTTTGGCATCCCAAAGTGCTGGGATTACAGGCATGAGCCATAGTGCCCAGCTTTCCTTCCTTCTTTCTTTCTTTCAAGATGAAGTCTCTCTCTGTTGCCCAGGCTGGAGTGCAGTGGCATGATCTCGGCTCACTGCAACCTCTGCCTCCTGAGTTCAAGTGATTCTCCTGCCTCAGCCTCTCATGTACTGGGATTACAGACGCCTGCCACTATGCCCAGATAACTTTTGTATTTTTGGTACAGACGGGGTTTTGCCATGTTGGTCAGGCTGGTTTTGAACTCCTGACCACAAGTGATCTGCTGCCTCAGTCTCCCAAAGTGCAGGGATAACAGGTATGAGGGTATGAGCAACGATGCCCAGCCTTTTTTTTTTTTTTTGAGACAGGGTCTCCTGGGCGGGCGCGGTGGCTCATGCCTGTAATCCCAGCACTTTAGGAGGCCAAAGCGGGTGGATCACCTGAGGTCAGGAGTTCAAGACCAGCCTGGCCAACATGGTGAAACCGTGCCTCTACTCAAAATACAAAAATTAGCCAGGTGTAGTGGCATGCGCCTGTAATCCCAGCTACTCAGGAGGCTGAGGCATGAGAATCGCTTGAATCTGGGAGGTGGCATTTACAGTGAGCCGAGATCGTGCCACTGCACTCTAGCCTGGGTGACAGAGTGAGACTCTGTCTAATAAAAAAAAAAAAGAAGAGACAGGGTCTCTTACTGTCACCCACTCCGGAGTGTAGTGATGCAATCTCGGCTCACTTCAACCTCTGCCTCCTGGGGTCAAGAGATCCTCCCACCTCAGCCTCCTGAGTAGCTAAGACTACAGGTGTGCACCACCAGGCCCAGCTAATTTTTGATTTCTTGTAGAGACAGGATTTCACTGTGTTACCCAGGCTGGTCTCGAAGTCCTGAGCTCAAGCAATCCTCCCACCTTGACCTGCCAAAGTGCTGGGATTACAGGGGTGAGCCACTGCTCCTGGCCCCTTTCCTGTTTCTTCCTTCCTTCTTTCTTTCACCATTTCTCAGAAGTGGGTGGTTCAAAGATTTTCCCTGACTTGGGGAGGAGCACATGACAGCCCAGGCAGGCTGGGCAGGCAAGCAGGCCAGGGTGAGACACAGGGCTGCAGCCCGGCCAGCACTCACGCGGGGCTGCCTCCAGGAATCCCTCCCCACACGCAGAGCCTGGGCACCTTTCAATTGGCTCCTTGCTGCCAAACGAAGTCTATTAATATCAAAGTAATGAGGTAATTACTGTGATTTGGAAAAATTACTAGTGAATGCTTTTGAGGGAATTTCAGAGCAGAGAATAGGGTAAGTGAAACATCTGTGAGGAAAGGGATGCAGGGCTGTCAGGGAGGAATCCTGAGGATGGGTGAGCTCTGGCCTGCGTGGGGCAGGGTAGGGGTGCTTGGAGGGGACCACCCCAGTGTCGTGCATGTGCATGGGACTTTTGGAGTAAATAATAGGGAAGGAGCGTTTGCGTGTGTGTTTGTGTGTTTGCATTTGTGTGTTTGCGTGTGTGTGTGTGTGCCTATGTGTATAACCAGAGTGTAGGATTTTCAGGCCCTAGGAGCACCCTGACTTTGGCTGGTACGAAGCAGCAGATTCCAGTGTGAAGAACAAACCCTGGAGCCAGAGGCCAGCCCCCTTTCACAATCCCAGCCTCTGACTGTCCTTGACTGATCTCCACCCACACAATCCCCCCAGCCCTGAGGCCACCAGCCTGGAGAAGGGTTAGTTGAGTAAAGAGCTCTCTGCATGAGAGAAATTGGGCAAAGCTCAGAAGCAGAGGTTGTCAAAGTGTGACTCTTGGACTGGCAGCATGGTCATCACCTGGGAACTTGCTAAAAATACACATTCTCAGGCTGCTGCAGAGCCACTGAATCAGTAACTCTGGGGTGGGGACTGGTGACTTGTCGTTGTTTTTGAGATGGAGCCTCGCTGTGTTGCCCAGGCTGGAGTGCAGTGACGTGATCTCGGCTCACTTCAACCTCCACCTCCCAGGTTCAAGCCATTCTCCTGTCTCAGCCTCCTGAGTAGCTGAGATTACAGGCTCAGGCCACCACACCAAACCTGACAATCTGTTTTAAGGAGCCCCTAATAGAGGCATGAAATGATAGGAAGGGCCAGGCTTGGGAAATGGAGGCCAGACACTGCTTTGGGAGGCTTTTAGGAGGTTGAATCTGTAGGAATTGGTACCAGGGTGGGTGTGGAAGATAGTACGGCAGTAGTAGTTGTAGTAATAATAATAACAGTAGTAATGACTTGAACATGTATTGTGCACTTTCTGTGCTCTTATTTAACCCTCACAACAAGCCTAAGAGGCAGCTACTATTCTGATCCCAATTTTTCGCATAGGAAACTAAAGAACAGAGAGGCTGAATGCCCAAGGCCACACAGCTGGTAGTTGATGCAATTTCAGTCTTTAGATGCTGGGTTTTTGCCTCCTCTCTAATACCAGGCTGCTTTGGTAATCTGAAGAGGGTTATTGGTGACCTGAGTGAGCAGTAAGGGCTGCCAGGGGAGAAGTAACTTCCAGGGAAGCTAACACTGTTTTGTTTTTTAATTCACTGAGCACTTACTATGTGCTAGGCATGATGCAAAACATTTGCTGGTGCACTGTCACATTTATTTATTTATTATTATTATTTTTTGAGACGGAGTCTCACTCTGTCACCCAGGCTGGAGTGCAATGACATGATCTCAGCTCACTATAACCTCCGCCTGCCAGCTTCAAGCAATTTTCCTGCCTTAGCCTCCCGAGTAGCTGGGATTACAGGCGCCCGCCATCATGTCCAGCTAGTTTTTGTATTTTTAGTAGAGAGGGGGGTTTCACCGTGTTGGCCAGCCTGGTCTCGAACTCCTGACTTCGTGATCCGTCTGCCTCGGCCTCCCAAAGTGCTGGGATTACAGGCGTGAGCCACCTCGCCCTGCCTAATTTTGTATTTTTAGTAGAGACAGGGTTTTGCCGTGTTGGCCAGGCTGTCTTGAACTCCTGACCTCAGGTGATCTGCCTGCCTAGGCCTCCCAAAGTGCTGGGATTACAGGTGTGAGCCACCGGGCCTGGCCTACTGCCACATTTAAGTGTCACACTGATCCTCTAGGTACTGTAATGATTCCATCTTATAAATGATCTAACTGAGGCTCAGAGAGAGAGAGCTGCCTGCCCAAGATCACCTAGTCTTTTTTTTTTGACACAGGGTCTCACTCTGTTACCTAGGCTGGAGTAGTGCAGGGGCAGCATCAAGGCTCACTGCACCCTTGATCTCCCGGGCTCGAGCGATCCTCTCACCTTGGCCCCCTGGATATCTGGGACTACAGGTGCACGCCACCACGCTTGGCTAATTTCTGATCTTTTTTTTTTTCTTCACAAACTTTTTTTTTAACGGTACATATTATTTGATCTCATAGCTTGTTCATAATTTACTCAGTGATTAACACTAATTTGATTCATTCCAGTTTTCATTATTATGATTGATGTTGAAACAGATATTTTGCACATAAATAAGTGTTCACATTTCAGATTATTTCTTTGGGACAAATTTCTATAGATGGAATTATTGAGTCAAAGAGTATGATTCACAAATACTCAGAGTTCTAGACTATTTATTTATTTTTATTTATTTATTATTATTTTTTTTGAGACGGAGTCTCGCTTTTTCACCCAGGCTGGAGTGCAGTGGCGCAATCTCGGCTCACTGCAAGCTCCGCCTCCCGGGTTCACGCCATTCTCCTGCCTCAGCCTCTCCGAGTAGCTGGGACTACAGGCGCCCGCCACCACGCCCGGCTAATTTTTTGTATTTTTAGTAGAGACGGGGTTTCACCGTGGTCTCGATCTCCTGACCTCGTGATCCGCCCGCCTCGGCCTCCCAAAGTGCTGGGATTACAAGCGTGAGCCACCGCGCCCGGCCTCTAGACTATGTTTTAATATAAGCCTAAAAGTGGACTTCCCAATAGAAAAATAAAGTCAAGGAATAAAAATTAAACAAATCCCCAATAAACATATAAGAAAATGCAATCTTGTCATTATCAAAAGAAAATCATTATTAAATTTATGACTTGTTATACTGTTATTGAAATAATACTATTTTAGTATACACAAAAAGATTTTTAAAAATTGTATGACGTTGTCTTTTTTTTTTATTATTATTATACTTTAGGTTTCACAATAGCAAAGAGTTGGAACCAACCCAAATGTCCAACAACGATAGACTGGATTAAGAAAATGTGGCACATATACCCCATGGAATACTATGCAGCCATAAAAAATGATGAGTTCATGTCCTTTGTGGGGACATGGATGAAGCTGGAAACCATCATTCTCAGTAAACTATCGCAAGGACAAAAAACCAAACACCGCATGTTCTCACTCATAGGTGGGAACTGAACAATGAAAACTCATGGACACAGGAAGGGGAACATCACATTCCGGGGACTGTTGTGGGGTGAGGAGAGGGGGGAGGGACAGCATTAGGAGATATACCTAATGCTAAATGACGAGTTAATGGGTGCAGCAAAACAACATGGCACATGGATACATATGTAACAAACCTGCACATTGTGCACATGTACCCTAATTTCTGATCTTTTGTAGAGATGGGATCTCGATCTCACTCTACCACCACACCCAGCGATCACATAGTTTTTGTTGTTTGTGTCAGGTGCAAATCAGCCTAGTTATGCTAACTCTGATTGGGAGGTGGGGGTGGGAGGGAAGTTTCGCAATGACTCAATGGCCAATTAAATGTTTACAAATTCATGGTTTATTGAGAGGCTTTCACACCAACACGTAGGCAGTAGTGAGAGAGGAGGAACAAGCCACAGGGAGTAGCTCCAGTAGCTCTGGGATGACCGTGCTGACTGTTTTCCCTCGGAATGCCAACAAGGGTTGGGGGGCTGAAGGGGTGGGGGGCTGAGGCTCTTCTCCCAGCAGAGCTTCAGAGGGTTGCCTGATGGAAAAGAGGCCTCAGAGTTCTCACTGGTAGAGCTCCTACGGGCATCTCTGCCATGGCCAGTTTCTTTTTCTTTTCTTTCTTTTTTGAGACAGGGTCTCACTGTGTCACCTAGGCTGGAGTGCAGAGGCGTCATCATGGCTCACTGCAGCTTCATCCTCCCTGGCTCACGTGATCCTCCCACCTGAGCCTCAGGGGTAGCTGGGACTACAGGTGTACACCACCTATCTTTTTTTTTTTTTTTTTTTTAGAGACTGAGTCTTGCTCTATCACCCAGGCTGGAGTGCAGTGGCGTGATCTCAGCTCACTGCAACCTCCACTTCCTGGGTTCAAGTGATTCTCCTGCCTCACCCTCCCGCGTAGCTGGGACTACAGGCATACGCCACCATGCCCAGCGAATTTTTTTTGGTATGTTTAGTAGAGACGGGGTTTCACCATGTTGGCCAGGATGGTCTCGAACTCCTGACCTCAAGTGATCCGCCTGCCTTGGCCTCCCAAAGTGCTAGTATTACAGGCGTAAGCCACCGTGTCCGGCCAACTTTTTAAATTTTTAGTAGAGATGAGGTCTCCCTATGTTGCAAGGCTGATCTTGAACTGTGGGGTTCAAGCAATCTCCTTACTTCATCCTTCCAAAATGTTGGGGTTACAGGCATGAGCCATGACGCCCCGTGATGGTCAGTTTATTGTGGTGTTCATGGCCCTCTGCAAGAGTCTCCGTAGCCATTATCTCAGCTGCCCTGTGGCTTCTCTTTCTTGTTAGGTCTTGGGGGTGCCTGGCCACAGCAGGTGTTATCACATCTGTCTACCGTACACTTTGAGAGGTCAGCAGTTTCACTGTAGGCTGAGTCACTTGTCATAAGTGACTCCATTTTGACATGTCTAGGATCACAAAACATTATTATCTATCACATAGTGAGTGGCAAGGCAGCAGGAATTTGGAATCGTGGCTCTAAATCCAGATAGGCAGATCCTAGTCTCGGTGGGGATCGCCCTTGCACAGGGGGTGCCTCCCTGCTTCCTGCTCACCTGGGACGCCACTCTATGTTACCGGTACCAACGACAGGAGCAGGGACAGAGTGACAGTGAATGTCTGTTAAATGACATTTTAACATTTGTTTAAATAAAAACAGTCCATTACCTCTATTGTGGAGTAGAAAAGCAAACAAACAAATAACTGAAATAAAGCCAGGGGAAGGAACTGAAGTTCATGGAGCCTCTCATGTGCCAGGTACTTTGCTTACACAAGGCCAATTTAGTGCTTCCAGAACCCTCCAGTCTTTTGTTTTATTATCCTTATTTTACAGATGAGAAAAGTGAGACAGCGAGGAAGTGACCTGTTTGAGGTCACATGATGAGTCCGTGGGACAATCAGGGTTTGATACCCTTGGTCTGATCCCCACACTGTGTTTTTTTTTTTTTTTTTTTTTACAAAGTCTCAGCCAGGCACAGTGGCTCATGCCTGTAATCCCAGCACTTTGGGAGGCTGAGGCAGGTGGATCACCTGAGGTCAGGAGTTCAAGACCAGCCTGGCCAACATGATGAAACCCCCATCTCTACTAAAAATACAAAAAATGAGCCGGGCATGGTGGCGTGCACCTGTAATCCTGGCTACTCAGGAGGCTGAGGCAGGAGAATTGCTTGAACCCGGGAGGCAGAGGTTGCAGTGACCCGAGATCAAGCCATTACACTCCTGCCTTGGCAAAAACAGCGAAACTCAGTCTCAAAAAAAAAAAAAAAAAGGAGATGGAGCCTCGCTCTGACACCAGGCTGCAGTGCAGTGGCGCGATCTCTGCTTACTGCAACCTCTGCCCCCCTGGGTTCGAGCGATTCTCCTGCCTCAGCTTCCTGAGTAGCTGGGACTACAGGCCCATGCCACCATGCTCAGCTAATTTTTGTATTTTTTTTTTTTTTTGAGATGGAGTCTCACTCTGTCGTCCAGGCTGGAGTGCAGTGGCGCGATCTCAGCTCACTTGCAAGCTCCGCCTCCGGGGTTCAAGCCATTCTCCTGCCTCAGCCTCCCGAGTAGCTAGGACTACAGGTGCCCGCCACCACACCTGGCTAATTTTTTGTGTTTTTTTTAAGTAGAGATGGGGTTTCACCATGTTAGCCAGGATGGTCTCGATCTCCTGACCTCATGATCTGTCCGCCTCGGCCTCCCAAAGTGCTGGGATCACAGGCGTGAGCCACCGCGCCCAGCCTAATTTTTGTATTTTTAGCAGAGACAGGGTTTCACCATGTTGGCCAGGATGGTCTCGATCTCTTGACCTTGTGATCCGCCCACCTGGGCTCCCAGTGTGCTGGGTTTATAGGCCTGAGCCACTGCGCCCAGCCGAGACATGTTTTCATCATGTTGGCCAGGTTAGTCTCGAACTCCTGACCTCAAATGATCCACTCTTCTCGACCTCCCAAAGTGCTGGGATTACAGGCACGAGCCACTGTGCCCAGCCTCACACTGGTTCTCTTTCCATTGGTCCAGTCTGTGACTCTGGAGGGTTGGGATGCAGAGATGAGAGGGGCCCAATAAATGGTGACTGGTATAATAATGGTGATAATAATTATTATTATCGGTATTATATGTGAAATGGTTGTGTAATCCTCACATGGAGAAGGGAAAAACGTGCTTTGAAAGTGACAATCTCAGCCTGGGCAACACAGCGAGACTCCATCTCTACAGAAAATTAAAGAAAAATAGCCAGGCCTGGGCTGGATGCGGTGGCTCAAGCCTGTAATTCCAGCACTTTGGGAGGCCAATGCGGGCGGATCCCAAGGTCAGGAGTTCGAGAACAGCCTGACCAACATGGTGATACCTTGTCTCTACCAAAAATACAAAAATTAGCTGGGCCCAGTGGCAGGCACCTGTAATTCCAGCTGCTTGGGAGGCTGAGGCAGGAGAATCGTTTGAACCCGGTAGGCGGAGGTTGCAGTGAGCCGAGATAGCACCACTGCACTCCAGCCTGGGCAAAAGAGTGAGACTCCGTCTAAAAAAAAAAAAGAAAAATAGCCAGGCCTGGTGGTGGGCTACCTGGAGGTTGAGATGGGAGGATCGCTTGAGACCAGGAGTTCGAAGCTGCATGTGAGCTGTGGCTGTGCTACTATGCTTCAGCCTGGGTGACAGAGTGAGACTCTGCCTCAAAAACCAAAACCACACCGACAAACAAAAAGTGACAACCTCAAGGAGCCCAGCTTCCCGTTCTATTCCCACCTTCCCACTTCCAGGGCTCATGGCACCTGCTAGGACCTTGCGACCCTGGCTCTCTGCTGCCCCCTCCTGGCAGCTGTCAGAGGTGGCGCCCGGATGCGAAATCTTCAGCCTGTCTTCAGCGCAGCAAGTGTCTTTTGTGAGTGACCAATACAAGGGTGGGAAGGACATGGCTGGTGATACCTCCTCTTGGGCCTCTGGTTCCTCCCTCATGAAATTCTGGATTGGGACTAAAAGTTCCTAGACCATGACTCTGAATCTTTCTCTGCCAAGGATAACATCTTCCTGGCATTTCATCATCTCCAGCCAAAAAGCCAAACCCTGCAGGGCGTGATGGCTCACCCCTGTAATCCCAGCAATTTGGGAGGCTGAGGTAGGTGGATCGAATGAACTCAGGAGTTCCAAACTAGCCTGGGCAACATGGTGAAACCCTGTCTCTATGAAAAGAAAAAAATTGGTGCACACTGGTAGTCACAGCTACTCAGGAGGCTGAGGTGGGAGGATCACTTGAGTCTGGGAGATGGAGGTTGCAGTGAGCTGTGATTGCACCACTGCAATCCAGCCTGGGTGATGGATTGAGACCCCCTTCTCCAAAAACAAAGAAACAAAAAAAAGAAACAGAGTGAGACCCTGTCTCAAAAAAAAAAAAAAAAAAAAAAA
>NW_026652296.1:27249834-27255992 GCF_009828535.3 Hylobates moloch
TCTTTTCTTCTTTTTCTTCCTCTTCCTCTTCTTCTTCTTTCTTCTTCTTCTCCTCCTTCTTCTTTTTTTTTTTTTTGAGAAGGAGACTGTCTGTTGCCCAGGCTGGAGTGGGGAGATCTGGGCTCACTGCAACCTCCACCTCCTGGGTTCAAGCGATTCTTCTGCCTCAGCCTCCTGAGTAGCTGGGATTACAGGTGCCCGCCACCATGCCCAGCTAATTTTTTTTTTTTTTTTTTTGAGACAGAGTCTCGCTCTGTCGCCCAGGCTGGAGTGCAGTGGCGCAATCTCGGCTCACTGCAAGCTCCGCCTCCCGGGTTCATGCCATTCTCCTGCCTCAGCCTCTCCGAGTAGCTGGGACTACAGGCGCCCGCCACCACGCCCGGCTAATTTTTTGTATTTTTAGTAGAGACGGGGTTTCACCGTGGTCTCGATCTCCTGACCTCGTGATCCGCCCGCCTCGGCCTTCCAAAGTGCTGGGATTACAAGCGTGAGCCACCGCACCCGGCTGCTAATTTTTGTATTTTTAGTAAAGACAGGGTTTCACTATTTTGGTCAGGCTGGTCTCAAACTCCTAACCTCAGGTGATCCACCTGCTTTGGCCTCCCGAATTGCTGGGATTACGTGCGTGAGCCATGGCGTACGGGCCCCTGTGCTTCTATTCTCTGGAAGCGTCTTACTCCTCCCTAACTGAGCATCATCGGAGCCCAGGTTGAAGCATCACCATCACCCAACAAGGTTGATTTTCTGGCTGTGGGGTCAGAATTACAGGCCCAAGATTCATGTCTGGTTTAAGTGGAAAACCCGTTAATCACCATCCTATACACCCCCCACTACAGCGAGTGTCCTGCTTCCAGAGCTGGTTTGTCTATGCTTGCTCTCTCCTCTTCAGCTTCGTATCTACTCCAGGGCTCAGCACATGGCCCATTTTTCTTCTTTCTCTATGCTCTCTTCCTATAGGTTATCTTAGACTGTCACACACTTTAAATATCTTCCATATGTCATTGACTCTCCTTAATCTGCTCACACAAGCCATCAGCAAGGCTTAGCAATCTTACCTCCTTAATACCTCTTAATTATATTTAGCCCTTTCCATCCCCACTGCAGTCACCTTTCTAGTTCAGGTCGCCACCACCTGCCCTGTGAACAACTTCATTTTTTTTTTTGAGACAGAGTCTTGCTCTGTTGCCAGGCTGGAGTACAGTGGTGCAATCTTGGCTCACTGCAACTTCTGCCTCCCAGGTTCAAGTGATCCTGCTACCTCAGCCTCCTGAGTAGCTGGGACTACAGGCGTGCCACCACGCCCAGATAACTTTTTGTATTTTTAGTAGAGATGAGGTTTCAGCATGTTGGCCAAGCTGGTCTCGAACTCCTGATCTCAGTGATCTGCCTGCCTCAGCCTCCCAAAGTGCTGGGATTACAGGCGTGAGTCACCGTGCCTGGCCTAATTTTTTTTTTTTTTTTTTTGAGATGGAGTCTCGCTCTGTCGCCCAGGCTGGAGAGCAGTGGCGCTATCTCGACTCACTGCAAGCTCCGCCTCCTGGGTTCATGCCATTCTCCTGCCTCAGCCTCCCGAGTAGCTTGGGACTACACACGCCCACCACCACGCCTGGCTAATTTTTTGTATTTTTAGTAGAGACAGGGTTTTGCCGTGTTAGCCAGGCTGGTCTTGATCTCCTGACCTCATGATCCGCCTGCCTCAGCCTCCCAAAGTGTTGGGATTACAGGAGTGAGCCACTGTGCCTGACCCTAATTTTTTTTTTTTTTTTTTAAGAGACAGGATCTCACTCTGTCACCCAGTCTAGACTGCAGCAGTGTGATCATAGCTCACTGCAGCTTCAAACTCTTTTATTCTCAAGCTCAATCAACTGTCTCACCTCAGCCTCTTGGGTAGCTAGGGCTACAAGGTGCATAGCACCATGACTGGCTTTTTGTTTTCCTTAAAAACAATTTTTTTACAGTTTTATCATTTTTAAAAATTATTTATCGGCCGGGCGCGGTGGCTCACGCCTGTAATCCCAGCACTTTGGGAGGCCGAGGCGGGCGGATCACGAGGTCAGGAGATCGAGACCATCCTGGCTAACACGGTGAAACCCCGTCTCTACTAAAAATACAAAAAATTAGCCGGGCGAGGTGGCAGGCGCCTGTAGTCCCAGCTACATGGGAGGCTGAGGCAGGAGAATGGCGTGAACCCCGGGGGGCAGAGCCTGCAGTGAGCCGAGATCGCGCCACTGCACTCCAGCCTGGGTGAAAGAGTGAGACTCCGTCTCAGAAAAAAATTATTTATTTATTTATTTTTGAGATAGAGTCTTGCTCTGTTACCCAGGCTGGAGTGTGGTGGTGGCGTGATCTTGGCCCACTGCAACCACTGCCTCCTGAGTTCAGGTGATTCTCCTGCCTCAGCCTCTTGAGTAGCTGGAATTACAGGTGTATGCCCCCATGCCTGGCTGATTTTTTATTTTTAGTAGAGACGTGGTTTCACCATATCAGCCAGGTGGGTCTTGAATTCCTGACCTCAGGTGATCTGCCAGCCTCAGTCTCCCAAAGTGTTGGGATTGCAGGCATGAGCCACTGTGCCCAGCCAAGAAGCTTCAGTTTTTTTTTTGAGATGGAGTCTTGCTCTATCATGCAGGCTGGAGTGCAGTGGCGTGATCTCTGCTCACTGCAAGCTCTGCCTCCCGGTTTCACGCCATTCTCCTGCCTCAGCCTCCCGAGTAGCTGGGACTACAGGCGCCCGCCACCACGCTCGGCTAATTTTTTGTATTTTTTAGTAGAAACGGGGTTTCACCATGTTAGCCAGGATGGTCTTGATCTCCTGACCTCGTGATCCGCCCGCCTCAGCCTCCCAAAGTGCTGGGATTACAGGTGTGAGCCACTGCGCCCAGCCTTTTTTTTTTTTTTTTTTTTTTTGAGACAGAGTCTCGTTCTGTCATCCAGGCTGGAGTGCAGTGGTGCAGTGGCGTGATCTCGACTCACTGCAACCGCTGCCTGCTGGGTTCAAGCGATTCTCATGCCTCACCCCCCTGAGTAGCTGGGATTACAGGCAGGCACCACTATCCCGAGTAGCTGGGATTACAGATGTGAGACATCCCACCCGGCCAAGAAGCTTCAGTTTTGATGCACATTTGGAATTATGGGGCAAGAGAGAAGCCCAGGGCCCACCCAGGGTGAAAAAGCTGTTAGGTGACCCCCACATAAAGTCAGGGTCTGGAAAGGCTGCATCCTTATTGAAAGAGTGGACTGGGCCAGGTGCGGTGGCTTACACCTGTAATCCCGGCACTTTGGAAGGCCAAGGCAGGGGGATCGCCTGAGGTCGGGAGTTCAAGACCAGCCTGGCCAGCATGGTGAAACCCCTCCTCTACCAAAAGTAAAAAATTACTCGGGCGTGGTGGCGGGTGCCTATAATCCCAGCTGCTCGGGAAGCTGAGGCAGGAGAATCACTTGAACCCGGGAGGCAGAGGTTGCAGTGAGCCGAGATCACGCCATTGCACTCCAGCCTGGGCAACAGAGCAAGATTCCATCTCAAAAAAAATAAGAAGAAAAAAGAAAGAAAGAAAGAGTGGACCGCAAAAATCTTGCAGAGGGCACCAGCAAAGAAATTTCTCCATCATGAACATGGTGGGCAGAGGGGGAAAGTATCTCTGAGAATTCGTAACCTCACATGGGATTGCAACCTGTATTTCTACTCTTTGTGTGAATCAAAAGATCCCGCGCTAAAATATTTTATTTTATTTTATTTTTTGAGATGGCATTTCGCTCTTGATGACCTGGCTGAATTATAGTGGCATGATCTCTGCTCATTGCAACCTCCGCCTCCCAGGTCCAAGAGATCCTTCTGCCTCAACCTCCCAAGTAGCTGGGATTACAGGCATTCACCACCACACCCGGCTAATTTTTTATTTTTGGTAGAGACGGGGTTTCATCATGTTGGCCAGGCTGGTCTCAAACTTCTGACCTCAGGTGATCTGCCCGCCTTGGCCTCCTAAAGTGCTGAGATTACAGGTGTGAGACACCATGCCTGGCCTCATGCTAAGTATTGAAAGCACTCTTTTTTTTTGAGACAGAGTCTTGCTCTGTCACCCAGGCTGGAGTGCAGTGTCGCGATCTCAGGTCAGTGCAAGCTCTGCCTTCCGGGTTCAAGTGATTCTCCTGTCTCAGTTCCTGAGTAGCTGGGATGACAGGCACGCACCATCATGCGCGGCTAATTTTTGTATTTTTAGTAAAGACTGTGTTTCACCATGTTGGTCAGGCTGGTCTCAAACTCCTGACCTCGTGATCCACCTGCCTCATCCTCCCAAAGTGCTGGGATTACAGGCGTGAGCGACCGCGCCTGGCCCTGAAAGCACTCTCAGGTTGGCTGTCCCATCAGGCATCTGACAGAAGTACCCACAAATCCTCTCTGAAGGAATAGAACCTACTTCATACCAGACCTCAAAGAACGCATATAAACTGTGTAGTCGACAAGATTACACACATGTAATGAAGAAAAAAGATCCACCAGCTGCTGTCTATGGAGTAGCCATTCTTTCATTGCTTTAAGAAAAAGGCTGGGCTCAGTGGCTCATGCCTGTAATCCTGGGACTTTGGGAGGCCAAGGTGGGAGGATGGCTTGAGTCCAGGAGTTCCAGACCAGCCTGGGCAACATAGTGGGATCCCGTCTCTATTTAAATTAAATTAAAACAAATTTTAAAAAAGAAGAAGAAAAAAGAGCCACCAACACTTCAGAATCAGAATTGCTATATAGGCTCCTGCCTGTAATCCCAGTGCTTTGGGAGGCCGAGGCAGGAAGATAGCTTGAACCCAGGAGTTTTGAGGTAGATCAGCAAGATTTGTTTTCCAAGCACTGGTCATGACTTTGGTCACCATCCCACTGATCAGAGCAGAAATTGGTCAAACCAGGGTGCAGTGAAGATGCCAGCCAAAATCAGCAGATGGTGACCAAAGTGACCACTAGTTGCCCTCACTGCTCATTTGCATAAAGACACTCCCACTGGTGCCATGACAGTTTAGAAAGGCTCTGGCAATGGCCATGGCAATGGCCCAGAAGTTACCTTATATGGTTCCAGAAACTGCCATTTTCCAGACGTTCTGAATAACTTGCCTCTTAATTTGTGTATAATTAAAAGTGGTATAGGCTGGGTGGGGTGGCTCACGTCTGTAATCCTAGCACTTTGGGAGGCGAGGTGAGCAGATCGCCTGAAGTCAGGAGTTCATGGCCAACATGGTGAAACTCCATCTCTACTAAAAATACAAAAAAATGAACCAGGTGTAGTGGCACACACCTGTAATCCCAGCTACTTGGGAGGCTGAGGCAGGAGAATCGCTGGAATTAGTGGGGTGGAGGCTGCAGCGAGCCAAGATTGTGCCACTGTACTCCAACCTGGGCAACAGAGCCAGACTCTGCCTCAAAAAAAAAAAAAAAAAGTGGGTATAAATACAACTGCCCCCAGCCCATATGAAGCTCCTCTGGGCACACTGCCTATGTGTTAACCCTCCTCTGCAAGGAGCAGTCCCTCTGCTGCTGCTGTACGCTGCTGCTTCAATAAAAGTTGCTGTCTGATACCACTGGCTCACCTTTGAATTATTTCCTGGGAGAAGCCAAGAACCTTCCCAGGCTAAGGCCCAATTTGGGGCTTGCCTGTCTTGAGCCCAGGAGTTAGAGGCTGCAGGAAGCTAGGATCATGCCACTGTACTCCAGTCTGCGTGACAAAGCAAGCCCCGTCTGTTTAAAAACAAAAAGAGACTGGGCGCGGTGGCTCACTCCTTTAATCCCAACACTTTGGGAGGCCGAGGCGGGTGGATCCTTTGAGGTCAGGAGTTCGAGATCAGCCTGGCCAACATGGTGAAACCCCGTCTCTACTAAAAATTCAAAAAATTAGTTGCGAGTGGTGGCACATATTTGTAATCCCAGCTACTCGGGAGCCTGGGGCAGAAGAATCGCTTGAACCTGGGAGGTGGAGGTTGCAGTGAGCTGAGATCACGCCATTGCACTCCAGCCTGGGCGTCAGAGTGAGACCCTGCCTCAAAAATAAATAAATAAATAAAATAAAATAAAAACAAAAAAGAACTACTATATAGATAATGTAAAATAAGTACAATTCATAGGTTTAAATACATTTCAAAAGGGTATCAAAAAGTATGGGTAAAGAAGAGAGAGACTA
>NW_026652296.1:27256548-27272945 GCF_009828535.3 Hylobates moloch
TCCTTCCTTCCTTCCTCCCCCCTCCCTCCCCCCTTCCTTTCTTCCTTCCTTCGTTCCTTCCTTCCTTTTTTCCTTTCTTCCTTCCTCCCTCCCTCCATTCCCTTCCTGTCTCCTTCCTCCCTTCCCTTCTCCTTCCTTCCTTCCTTCCTCCCCTTCCCTTCCCTTCTCCTTCCTTCCTTCCTTCTCCTCCTCCTTCTTCCCTCCCTCCCTCCCTCTCTTTTTCTCTTTTTCTTTTTCTTTTTCCTTTTCTTTTTTTTTGTGACAGGTTGTCACTCTTTCGCCCAGGTTGCAGTGCGGTGGTGCGATCTCGGCTCACTGCAACCTCTTCTGGGCTCAAGTGATCCTCTCACCTCAGCCTCCAGAATAGCTGAGATTACAGGCATGCACCACCACACCTGGTTAATTTTTGTATTCTTTGTAGGGACAGGGTTTTGCCATGTTGCCCAGGCTGGTCTCGAACTCCTGGACTCAAGCAATCTGCCCACCTTGGCCTCCCAAAATGTTGGGATTACAGGCGTGAGCCACCACACCTGCCCTTGTATTTCGTTAATTGTGTGCCAGGTACGTGATTATGTGTTCTTCTTCTTTTCTTTTTTTTACAAGCATTGCCAATGAAATTGTTTTCTTTTTTTAATTGTGGGGGAATTGTTAGACTTTCTCTCAGCTTCAATTTGTTTGTTTGTTTGTTTTTTGAGACAGAGTCTCACTTTGTCACCCAGGCTGCAGTGCAGTGGTGCAATCTCGGCTTACTGCAACCTCTGCCTCTGGATTCAAGTGATTCTCCTGCCTCAGCCTCCCGAGTAGCTGGGACTACAGGTGCCCGCCACCATGCCTGGCTAACTTTTGTATTTTTAGTAGAGAGGGAGTTTCACCATATTGGTTAGGCTGGTTTCGAACTCCTGACCTCAGGTGATCCACCTGCCTCGGCCTCCCAAAGTGCTGGGATTACTGGAGTGAGCCACTGTGCCTGGCCCTCAGCTTCAATTTGAACATGCATTTTTGAGGAGGCAGTCTGGAGTCCCTAACACTGAGATAGGATGATTAAAAAATGTTAGTATGGGTTCCCTCTTCCCTGTCCTGACTTGGGTGGTGTGGAGTGGCCTCTTAACTGGATGGACTGCCGTGTGGAAAGGTGAATTCCTGTTACTGGAGACATCCAAGCTCAGGCTAGAGGTGAAGGTCTCAGGGATGCTATCAAGGGGCTGCTTGCTAAGGGTAGAATGGGGAAATTGGACCTGGTGGCATTTAACAGCTTCCCCTCCTAAATGCCAAGATTTTAGGAAGCTGACATTTCTTTACTCCTTTTTTTTTTTTTTTTTTGAGACGGAGTCTTGCTCTGTCTCCCAGGCTGGAGTGCAGTGGCACGATCTCGGCTCACTGCAACCTCTGCCTCCCGGGTTCAAGCTATTCTCCTGCCTCAGCCTCCTGAGTAGCTGGGATTACAAGCATGTGCCACCACACCCGGCTAATTTTTTTGTATTTTTAGTAGAGACAGGGTTTCATCATATTGGCCAGGCTGGTCTCAAACTCCTGACCTTGTGATCCACCCACCTTGACCTCCCAAAGTGCTGGGATTATAGGCCTGAGCCACCGCGCCTGGCCACTACTTTTTTTTTTTTTTTTGATCATGGCTCACTGCATCCTCTAACTCTTGGGCTTAAATGATCCTCCTGCTTCAGCTTCCTGAGTAGCTGGGACTACAGGCACATATCACCACATTCAGCTAATTATTATTATTATTTTTTGTAGAGGTGGAGTCTCACTATGTTGCCCTGGTTAGTGTCAAATTTCTGTCCTCAAGTTAGCCTCCTGCCTCAGCCTCTCAAAGTGCTGGGATTGTAGGTGTGAGCCACCGTGTACAGTCTCCTTTACTCTAAATTCCACAAGTCTATGATTTCAATTCTCTAACAGTCTGAACTTGATTCAAATTAGTATCCTAGGGTAGCCAGTAAAAGTGGTTAAGGCTTTGGAATCAGAAATAATCTTGGTCACATCTGGGCTCTACCATTTATTAGCTGTGTGACCTTGGCACCTTAGACAAATCTTTTTCCCTTTCTGAGCCTTAGTTTCCTCTTCAGCAAAATGGAGATACTAGTGACTGCTTTACAAGGCTGCAGTGAAGATTATTTTTATTTTTTTGGAGAAGGAGTCTCGCTCTGTCGTCTGGAGGTTGCAGTGATCTAGGCTCACTGCAACCTCCACCTCCTGGGTTCAAGCAATTCTCCTGTCTCAGCCTCCCGAGTAGCTGAGATTACAGGTGCTCACCACCACACCCACTAATTTTTGTATTTTTTTAAAAGATTCATTAGACAAATATGCTAAAGATAAAAATTAATTCAAGAGCACAAATATGATATGCATACTACCGAAATAAATACAATGTGATTTATAAATGAGAACAAGTTAACAATGAACAGTATTTCAGAAGCTGAAAAAGTGACACGAACAATGCTAAATCCACAGCCTTTTATTTATTTTCTTCAGGTTCAGTGTTTTCATGAATTTAATATAAAGATGAGGAGTCCATTCTGCAACCTAAAAATATTTACTTATGAAAACTATATTAATACTTTAATAAACTATACAAAAAAGGTAATGAGACACATATGTGCATTTATGGAACTGTATGTCAGTCAGGCCAGTTCCCTGCAGAGGGAATTCCCAGCATGTCCTCATTCATCTGAGAGCAGTCCTTGTTTAGATACACACATTCATCTGCTGCTCAGCATGGTCAGCCCTCCACTTCTTGATGTTTTCCTTCTGCTATGAATGAGCGTGTCCAGTTGTCTGCTTCGTAGAGCAGACATTTACCTTCCTCATCCACCAGCCATTGGAGGAGGACTGGGGCCAAGCAGATGATTGATTCTACCCATTCTTCAGGGAGGGTTTCCCTGGTGGCCCTCTTCCATCATCATATCTGGAATCGGATGAGTTTCCACAGTTTCTTCTTTGTTTCACATCTTAACGAAGCAGAGTTTTGAAAAACAAAACCACAAACTCAGCTATTCCCCAGAAAAAATCTGTTATCAAAGATAATCTCCATGGAGACTGACTCTGGCTGTCCAACACTGGTCAGTTTGAGATGTAAACCATCTTGCCCCACTTCCCCGCTTTGGAGCCTAATTTCTGTATTTTTTTTTTTTTTTTTTCTGAGATGGAGTCTCGCCCTGTCGCCCAGGCTGGAGTGCAGTGGCGCGATCTCAGCTCACTGCAAGCTCCACCTCCCGGGTTCACGCTGTTCTCCTGCCTCGGCCTCTCCGAGTAGCTGGGGACTACAGGAGCCCACCACCACGCCCGGCTAACTTTTTATATTTTTAGTAGAGACGGGGTTTCACCGTGGTCTCAATCTCCTGACCTCGTGATTCACCTGCCTCGGCCTCCCAAAGTGCTGGGATTACAGACATGAGCCACCGTGCCCGGCCAATTTCAGTATTTTTTAGTAGAAACGGGGTTTCACCATGTTGGCCAGGCTGGTCTCAATTTCCTGATCTCAAACGATCCGCCTGCCTTGGCCTCCCAAAGTGTTGGGATTACAGGCGTGAGCCACCTCGCCCGGCTTGCAATGAAGATTAAAAGGCAACATAATGGAAGTACCTGATTTGGTTTCCATCCCATAGGACCCCTCAGAGCTTTAGACTTTGGAAGCCTCTTATCCACCCCTTAGATAGAAACCTTTTTCAGGCTACGGTACAGTGTCACAGCGGGCTCATTATTTCATGTCTCTGAGCCTCAGTTTCTTCATCTGTCTAATGGGGTTAATAATAGGACCTACTTCCTAGGCTGCCTTGAGGGTTAAACAAGATGATCCATAGAAAGCACTTATTATGGAAGGCATTTGGTCACGTGAACTCTCATTGTTACTGCCATCACTGGGTCTGGGAAGCCAGGAGTATAGGAATTCCTCATCCCTGCCCTAGAGCCCATGCAGAAGGACCTCCCTCTCTGACCAGGATCCCAGACCCTTGATACAAGGGTTTGAGCTTGTGGAGACTTTTGTTTTTTGTTTTTCTTTTTTTTCTGAGACGGAGACATGCTCTGTCGCCCAGCCTGGAGTGCAATGGCACCATCTCGGCTCACTGCAACGGCCGCCTCCTGGGTTCAAGTTATTCTTGTGCCTCAGCCCCCGGGTGGCTGGGACCACAAACATGTGCCACCACGCCCAGCTAATTTTTGTATTATTATTATTACTTTTGAGATGGAGTCTTTTTTTTTTTTTTTTTTTGAGACGGAGTCTCCCTCTTTCACCCACGCTGGAATGCAGTGGCGCTATCTCGGCTCCTTGCAAGCTCCGCCTCCCGGGTTCATGCCATTCTCCTGCCTCAGCCTCCTGAGTAGCTGGGATTACAGGCGCCTGCCACCGCGCCCGGCTAATTTTTTGTATTTTTAGTAGAGACGGCGTTTCACCATGTTAGCCAAGATGGTCTCGATCTCCTGACATCATGATCCGTCCGCCTCGACCTCCCAAAGTGCTGGGATTACAGGCGTGAGCCACCGTGCCCGGCCCCTGAGATGGAGTCTTGCGCTGTCACCCAGGCTGGAGTGCAATGGCACGATCTTGGCTCACTGTAATCTCCGCCTCTGGGGTTCAAGCGATTCTCCCGCCTCAGCCTCTCCAGCAGCTGGGATTACAGGCACCCGCCATCATGCCCTGCTAATTTTTATCTATCTGTCTGTCTGTCTGTCTATCTATCTATCTATCTATCTATCTATCTATCTATCTATCTATCTATTTTTTTTTTTGAGATGGGGTCTTGCTCTGTCACCAGGCTGGAGTGCAGTGGCGCAGTCTCGGCTCACTGCAACCTCTGCCTCCCGGGTTCAAGTGATTCCCCTGCCTCAGTCTCCCATGTAGCTGGGACTACAGGCACGTGCCACCACGCCCGGGTAATTTTTTTTTTTTTTTGAGACGGAGTCTCGCTCTGTCGCCCAGGCTGGAGTGCAGTGGCGCGATCTCGGCTCACTGCAAGCTCCGCCTCCCGGGTTCACGCCATTCTCCTGCCTCAGCCTCTCCGAGTAGCTGGGACTACAGGTGCCCGCCACCACGCCTGGCTAATTTTTTGTATTTTTAGTAGAGACAGGGTTTCACTGTGTTAGCCAGGATGGTCTCGCTCTCCTGACCTCGTGATCCACCCACCTCAGCCTCCCAAAGTGCTAGGATTACAGGCGTGAGCCACTGCGCCCAGCCTTTTTTTTTTTTTTTTTTTTTGAGGCAGAGTCTAGCTCTGTCACCCAGGCTAGAGTGCAGAGGCGCGATCTCGGCTCACTGCAACCTCCACCTACCGAGTTCAAGCCATTCTCCTACCTCAGCCTCCTGAGTAGCTGGGATTAGAGATGTGTGCCACCATGCCCAGCTAATTTTTGTGTTTTTAGTAGAGACAGGGTTTCAGCATGTTGGCTAGGCTGGTCTCGAACTCCCAAGCTCAAGCAATCCGCTCGCCTCTGCCTCCCAAAGTGCTGGGATTACAGGCATGAGCCACCGCGCCCAACCAAGTTTTTGTATTTTAGTAGAGACGGGGTTTCACCATGTTGGTCAGGATGGTCTCAATCTCCTGACCTCGTGATCCGCCCGCCTCGGCCTCCCAAAGTGCTAGGATTACAGGCTTGAGCCACCGTGCCCAGCTAATTTTTGTATTTTTGTAGAGACGGGGTTTTACCATGTCGGCCAGGCTGGTGTTGAACTCCTGACCTCAGGTGATCCAGCTGCCTAGGCCTCCTAAAGTGCTGGGATTACAGGTGTGAGCCACCGTGCCTGGCCAGAGCTTGCAGAGACTTTAGTAGGCTGGGCAGATCCCCTCTCTCCCTTTTTTTCCCCTTCCCCATCTCCTATCCCTTGGGAGTGAACTGGTTTCCTCTGGGAGCTCTGCCTGGGGCTTGGCCGGGCGCCGGGCCGATGTGTATCTGTCTGGGAGGCCAATTTCTGAGCCACAGTAGAGAGGCATCGGCTGACCACAGTGTAGGGGTAGAGCACTCCTGCAGCTACAGGGTTCTTGGGGGCAGCTATAGGTGATTAGCACTGCCTATCAAGTGTGGTTACAAACACACACACCTATACTCACATACAGACATACACATATGCATATACACGTCACTGTTTCCTTGGCTTTACATCTTCTTTCTGTGTTAGCCCCTTTGCACACATCACTCCTTTCCCTACTTCCTTCCCTTCTTTTATATCCACAGAAAACTGTCCCCCAGAGGAGAAACCCTCTCTCAGGGCTTTTTCTCAGCAAGTTTGTCTGGGCCTCATTAAGTCTTTTTTAAGCAGGGCAGTACGTGGGGGGACTTTTAAGGATCTGGCTCCAGGCTTTGGTCTTGGGAAAGAAGCTTCAATTCCCTGCTGGTCTCTTGCCTCCTGCCGGGTCTGTCCTCCCCTCCCTTCTCCACCATTGGAGAGAAGCTTCCACAAGCCAAGTAGCCTGTAGTTATTTATCACAAGTGCTTACCCCAAATTCCTCAGGCTATCCTACAGTCTTTAAGCACAGTCATACTTTTAAGATATCAATGCATACATACAATGCTATATTCCTTCCCTGCCTCCCTCCTCTCCTTCCTTCCTCTCACTTTCTTTTATTTATTTTTGAGACAGGGTCTTGCTCTGTCACCCAGGCTGGAATGCAGCGGCATGATTGTGGCTCACTGCAGCAGCCTCAAACAGGCCTCCTACTGCACCTTCCTAAGTAGCTGGGAGTACAGGTGCACATTACCATGCCTGGCTAATTTCTTTATTTTGTAGAGATGGAGTCTTGCTAAGTTGCCCAAGTGGTCTCAAACTCCTAGCCTCAAGTGATCATTCCTCCTTGGCATCCCATATATATATGTATAAAAGACCCTGGGTTCTTTTTTTACAACCTGTGTCTCTCCTGTTTTGACACTTACCACTCTAACTTAAAACAATTCCCTTTTTTTTGTTGTTGGTTTTTTTTTTTTTTTTTTTTTGAGACGGAGTCTCACCCTATCACCCAGGCTGGAGTGTAGTGGTGCAATCTCTGCCTCCCAGGTTCAAGTGATTCTCCTGCCTCAGCCTCCTGAGTAGCTGGGATTACAGGTGTCTGCCACCACGCCCGGCTAATTTTTTTATATTTTTTAGTAGAGATGGGGTTTTGCTATGTTGGCCAGGCTGGTCTGTAACACCTGACCTCAAGTGATCCACCCACCTCGACCTCCCAAAGTATTGGGATTACAGGTGTGAGCCACTGCGCCTGGCCCTGAGTATTTTTTTTCTTTTTTCTTTTCTTTTTCTTTCTTTTTTTTTTTTTGAGAATGAGTCTTGCTCTTTTGCCTAGGCTGGAGTGCAGTGGCATAATCTCAGTTTACTGCAACCTCTGCCTCCCAGGTTCAAGCGATTCTCCTGCCTCAGCCTCCCAAGTAGGTGGGATTACAGGCGCCCACCACCATGCCTGGCTAATTTTTGTATTTTTAGTAGAGATAGGGTTTCACCATGTTGGCCAGGCTGAGTCTCAAACTCCTGACCTCGTGATCCACCTGCCTCAGCCTCCTAAAGTGCTGGGATTACAGGCATGAGCCACCATACCTGGCCCCCTCTTTTTTTTCCTTGGTGGTATCTTATGTGGAGGATTTTACCCAAAAGTTCAGGGAGGCTAAACACTGGTGTAGTCCTACTTATTTATTGCCCAACATATCCCAGCTAGGAATGGAGGATAGAGACAAGGAGCAGGTATGAAGGCCAGTTGAGCTGTGTGATGTGGTGGATTTTTCTGATTACAATCATGCTTTACCTCTGTATTTGTCAGCTGTCTAGCAGAGTGGTTCAGTGCCTAGGCACTGGTGTCAAACAGGCCTGGGTTTGCATCCCAGCTCTGCCTCACTCATAAATGTGTGACCTAGGCCAATTAGACTAAATCCAAGTTTTCCCTTCTGTATAATAGGGGTGCTCTTTTTTCTTGCTCTGTCACCAAGGCTGAAGTGTATTGGTGTCATCAGAGCTCACTGCAGCCTGGACCTCCAGGGCTCAAGCGATCCTCCCACCTCAGCTGTGATTACAGGTGTGAGCCACTGTGCCCAGCTGGGGGTGCTCTTAGCCACTCCAGGAGGCTAATGTAAAGATAACACTTGGAAAATATTCTGCCAGCCCTAGGTAAGAGTAAGCATTCACTAAATGAAAGTGATTATTTCTATAGCATAGGGAGTCACAGTTTACCACGTGTTTGCCCATTGATTTAATCCTCACACCAGCCCAGTGAAGTAGGTATTATTATGATCCACATTTTACAGATGAGGAAATTGAGGCCTAGAGCAGTGACGTGAGGGGACCAAGGTCGACTTGGAGCTAACAGAGGCAGCAAAGATTAGAAACCAGGTCTCCAGTCGCCCAGACCCAGAGCCCCACCTTGCAACCCTCTTCCCACAAACTAGGAGTTCTGTTTTTTTCTGCCAGTCCTCAAAGTGTGGGACTTCAGGCTTTTCTATACTCAACTGTGAACACAGCCAGGGATTAATCTCTTAAACTTCCCTCCAGTTTTGAAGTGGGGATCCTGCCCACACCCTCCCCAAGCCCTAAGCGGTGTCAGCAGCTCTCTCTTCCAGGGGGCGGGGCCTGTCACCTTTAGAAGCCACGCCAGCGATAAGCCACGCCCACAGACCAAAGTCTCGACCCCCAATGGGAAACCAACTTCTTCCTCAGCTCCCCAACTAGCAACTCTGCCTGCAAGGTCTCTCGCAGCTCAGCATCTACCTTTTTTTTTTTTTTTTTTTTTTTTTGACACAGGGTTTCGCTCTGTCACCCAGGCTGGAGTGCAGTGGCGCGATCGCGGCTTACTGCAGCCTCGAGCTTCTAGGCTGTCATCTAGGCCTCCCAAAGTGTTGGGATTACAGGCGTGAGCCACCACGCCCAGCCAGTGTCTACCTCTTAAACTCAAGCCTTGGAGTCCAACGCTCTACCATACGCAGCCCACCCCTCCGCCATATGCAGCCCAGCTCGACGCCCAGTGCTTCGCACCAGGATACATGTGGTTCTGTCTCTTTTTCATGCGCTCCCACGTCCGGGAGCTACAGTCCCGGCCCTCGATGGACATTCCGAGCGCCGAGCCCCCTGCGCGGGATCTCTGGGTTCCGCCCCCGACGCGAAGCCCCGCCCCCTGACGCCCCGCCCAGCACCACGCCTCCCAGGCTTTTCTCCTTACTTAGTGGCCCGCCCCGCCGCCCTTCTGACCCACCCGCCTAGGTAGTCCCACACGGCAGCCCTTGGCTCCCGGGCCCCGCCCCGGCCTCCTGCATTTGCCCGAGCCCCGTCCCCAGCAATGGCCACACCCCCGGGTAGCCCCGCCCCCAGAACTCCTCCCCCAGCGACCCGGGTAGGGTGGCGGCTGGC
The DNA here is from genome assembly GCF_009828535.3 of Hylobates moloch. Classification (NCBI taxonomy): domain Eukaryota; kingdom Metazoa; phylum Chordata; class Mammalia; order Primates; family Hylobatidae; genus Hylobates; species Hylobates moloch. The sequence continues at coordinate 27,265,877 of NW_026652296.1, forward strand.
CCAGCCGGGCCTCCGCTGCCCTCTGCCCTGGGTGCTTGGTCGGAGCGGGCTGGGCACAGCGGGACAGGGCGAGCGCGGCGGCCCGGGGTCTCGGAGACGAAGATGGCGTCCGGCAGGCGAGCCCCGCGCACCGGGCTGCTGGAGCTGCGCGCCGGGGCGGGCTCGGGGGCCGGCGGCGAGCGATGGCAGCGGGTGCTGCTGAGTCTGGCGGAGGACGTGCTGACCGTGAGCCCCGCCGACGGCGACCCTGGTCCCGAGCCCGGCGCTCCGCGGGAGCCGGAGCCCGCGCAGCTCAACGGCGCCGCGGAGCCGGGCGCCGGGCCCCCGCAGCTGCCAGAGGCGCTACTGCTCCAGCGGCGCCGCGTGACGGTGCGCAAGGCCGACGCCGGTGGGCTGGGCATCAGCATCAAAGGTGGGCGCGGGACACCGAGGGCGCGGGGTCGTGGTGTCTGGGGGCCGCCGAGGGCGCAAGGGGCTGGCAGCGCGCCCAGGACATGGAGCTGGAGGCTTCTTGTCTGGGGGTAAGGGGGGTCTGAGGAAACAGGTAACGGAGGGCACTGGGCACACCAAGGTTGGAGGGGGTTTCGGTAGTTGGTGGCCTTAGGGGGCACGGAAGACACAGGTGTGGAGAAGATTGTGGGAGCACCAAGGACACGTGGGTGGGAGTTTTGTTTGGAGGCGGGGGGGTCTGAGGGGCAACCAGCATGAACATCAAGGACAAGAGGGGCCCCCCGGAAAGCAGAGTGTGGAGAAAGGGGGTTGAGGCTGGGACACCAGTGGGACAGGGAGGAGGGAGTCCCTGAGAAGCAACCAAGGTGGGTGCAGAGGGGAGGCCTGGAGTCTGGGAAGCACAGGGGTGGATAGGAGGCCTGGGTGTAGGCACAGGCTGGGGTCACAGGCAGAAGGCCAGCAAGGACCTAGGAATCTAAGGACCCAAGAAGGCTGCGGGGAGCCCTGACAGCTGGATTTGGGTCTCCTGATCTGACTATCTCCACCTCGCACAGGATAGAGCTTTCAGCCCCCACGACTGACTGCTAGTGGGGTGCAGTTAGGGTGCAACCAGACAGTGTTTGAATCCAGGATCAGCTGTGTGAGGTTGCAAAAGTCCTGTCCCGCCTCTGAATCTGTTTCCTCAACTGTATAAGAGGATGACAGAGTTGTGATATTTCTGAGAGCAGGGCTCACCACACCAGCACATTGTAGGTGCCTAGTTAATTACTGTTGTTAGTGGAGAGGAAAAATGGAGGCCAGGAGATACTCCCAAAGCAACTAAACATAGTTCTTAAAATCCTTGCACACCCCCAGCTGCTGGGTTCACTATTCCTGCCCATCTGTTTCTCAGGGTCCCAGCCCCCAGCAGGGTGCTTTGGGAAAGGGTATCAGCCTTTGTCTCCACCTTGAATATATACCGTACCCTCCAGGGTCTCCCTGGTACTGGGTCTGTTGACTAGTGCCTCCAGACCGTCTGGCTTGGCTGAGGCAGTGGGGATGGTGGTGAATGCCACCACTGTGTGCCAGGTGCTGTGCCCAGGACACTAGTCTCATGATCCACTTCATCCTGGCAACAAGTGGTGAAAGGTAGGGAGTATAATCCCCATATTGCAGGTGAAGAAACTGAGACTCAGAAAGTTAAAATGATTTTCCCACGATTACATAGTGAGTGTCAGCTCTGGGATTTGAACCTTAATTATCAGCTACTGTCCCTCAGAGAGTGCTCAGGGAAGTTGACTCTTTCCTGTAGAAGGGCAGATCCCCAGGCAGCCAACCAAGAGGGGCTAAAAAGGAGAAATGGGAAAATGAGGGTGTGGGCACCAGTCTTACCCCCAATCTCCAGCATGGGATAGGGCAACAGATGAATCCAAAAATTATACACTCACTGTGTCAGAGCAGGAAGGAACTTATTCATACAGAATTCCATTCTGCAGATGGACACACTGAGACTCAGAGAGGAGCAGGGACTTTCCAAGGTCACACAAAGTTACTTCTGAGCTCCATACTTCTAGGTGGAGGGGAGGGTACTTTTAGGAGACTTCAGGTATTTCCATTGGATCCAAATCTGGGCTCCTGTTGCCATGGTAACCCCTCCTATAGAGTCTAGCTTAGTCTGAGGCAGCCATGAGTGATCATAGCTTCAAACTGAACTGAAGCCCCTAGTTTCAGGTGGGGGAGGGCAGATATAAATAGAAACCCCTTCCTCTCCTAGACTTCAAGCTCTGTGCAGATAAGCAAACAGTTGGGCCTGTGTGGGTGTCAAGGGAGGTGTTCCAGTCCCAGCTCCACCATCAGCTTGTGTGACCTTGGAACAATGACCTCCCACTCTGGGCCACTAATTCTTCATCTTCAGTATTCCGGGGATGAGCCAGGAGTGTGATATCTGAGGGCCTGACTTGCTGTCTGTGGTAGGGTTAATAGTGTTGATTCTGGAGCCTGGAAGCCTAGGTGCAAATACTGGCTTTGCTACTTACTAGTTGAGTGACCTTGGACAAGGGGCTTCCCTCCACACTTCAGTTTCCCTAATAGGAAACTGAACATACCTATGTGATGGGATATTGTAAAGACGCAATGAAACAACATTGAAAGCATTTAGCACAGTGCTTGGCATTTGGTAAGTGCAACTAAGGTGAACTCTTATTACTATTTCTTATTTTAAAAGGGCATTTAAGAGTTTGGTAATAAAGATGTTTAGTAAAATGTATTAGCTTCTTTTGTATCCAAGATGCCATTCAGGCAGGTTTTTAGAATCTCTAGACTATAAGGCTTTGTTTTCCAGCCTGGACTAAAACATTATGATTGCTAAAGCAGTCTTTTGAGGCCATAGGAATAGCCGACTTCTCTCTTGATTCCGGTTTGAGGGGTATCAGTGGGTTCCCACATTGTTGCCTTTTTGTGTGTGTGTGTGTGTGTGAGACAGTCTTGCTCTGTTGCCCAGGGTGGAGTGCAGTGGTGCGATCTCGGCTCACTGCAATCTCCACCTCCTGGGTTCAAGCAGTTCTCGTGCCTCAGCCTCCTGAGTAGCTGGAATTATAGGCACACACCACCACGCCTGGCTAATTTTTGTATTTTTGTTTTATTTTGTGATTGAATCTTGTTCTGTCGCCCATGCTGGAGTGCAGTGGTGTGATCTTGGCTCACTGCAACCTCCACCTCCCAGGTTCAAGCAATTCTGCTGCCTCAGCCTCCTGAGTAGCTGGGACTACAGGCATGTGCCACCAGACCCAGCTAATTTTTTGTGTATTTATTTATTTATTTATTTATTTTTTGAGACAGAGTTTTGCTCTTATTGCCCAGGCTGGAGTGCAATGGTACGATCTTGGGTCACTGCAACCTCAGCCTCCCGGTTCAAGTGATTCTCCTGACTCAGCCTCCCGAGTAGCTAGGATTACAGGCACGCGCCCCCATGCCCGGCTAATATTTGTACTTTTAGAAGAGATGGGCTTTTGCCATGTTGGCCAGGCTGGTCTTGAACCCCTAACCTCAGGTGATCCGCCCACTTTGGCCTCCCAAAGTGCTGGGATTACAGGAGTGAGCCACTACGCCCAGCCATATTTTTTTATTTGTTTATTTTTTATTATATATTTATTTACTTTTTTGAGCAGAGTTTCGCTCTTGTTGCCCAGGCTAGAGAGCAATGGCATGATCTCGGCTCACTGCAACCTCCGCCTCCCGGGTTCAAGTGATTCTCCTGCCTCAGCCTCCCAAGTAGCTGGGATTACAGGCATCCGCTACCACGCCCAGCTAAATTTTTGTATTTTTGGTAGGGACAGGGTTTCACTATGTTGGCCAGGCTGGTCTCGAACTCCTGACCTCAGGTGATCCATCCAGAAGCCTTGGCCTCCCAAAGTGCTGGGATTACAGGAGTAAGCTACCGCACCTGGCCCTTTTTTTGTGTTTTTAGTAGAGGCAGGGTTTCGCTATGTTGGCCAGGCAGGTCTCAAACTACTGGCCTTAAGTGATCCGCCTACCTTGGCCTCCCAAAGTGTTGGGATTACAGGCGTGAGCCACTTTGTCCGGTTATTTTCATTTTTAATTTTTGCGGGTACATAGTAGGCATATATACTTATGGGTTACATGAGAAAAATCGAAAACATTTAAGAAAAAGTGATTGAAGCACTTTCTAAGTTGCACAAACACTGGTGAACACCCAAAGCACTTAATCAAAAGATCCAGAGATCAAACTATAGCATTATGAATTTTGAAAATGATTTATTTAATTAATTAATTTATTGAGACAGGGTCTCCTTCTGCCACCCAAGCTGGTGTGCAGTGGCACAATCTGAAATCACTTCACCCTCAACCTCCTGGGCTCAAGTGATCCTCCTACTTCAGCTTCCATAGTAGCTGAGACCACAGGTGCCTGCCACCACGCCTGGCTAATTTTTGTATTTTTAGTAGAGGCGGGGTTTTGCCACATTGCCCAGGCTGATCTTGAACTCCTGACCTCAGGTGATCTGCCCACCTCAGCCTTCTAAGGTGCTGGGATTACAGGCATGAGCCACCGGACCTAATCGAAAATGATTCATTATTAGTGTTACTAGTGTCCCAAATTTCCAAGGTTTTTCTCAGATTCCCTTTATTCTCCCATTCCCTTTTCTAGCACTGGGCTAGGCACCAAGGGAAGCCTTCAGAAATAATTGTGCCTTGATGTGACTCCCAAGTGTTGGAGTATCTGCCTCAGTCTTGTCCTCCTTCTGTACCTGTGCAGGCGGCCGGGAGAACAAGATGCCTATTCTCATTTCCAAGATCTTCAAGGGATTGGCAGCTGACCAGACAGAGGCCCTTTTTGTGGGGGATGCCATCCTGTCCGTGAATGGGGAAGACTTGTCCTCTGCTACCCATGATGAGGCAGTGCAGGCCCTCAAGAAGACAGGCAAGGAGGTGGTGCTAGAGGGTAAGCACTGACGTTCTAGGGTCCAGAAGGGCTGGGTGGAGGTGTTCCACTGCTTCCCTACCTCCCCCAGGCCTCAAGAGGCCCCATCCCAGCACTGGGGGCTGGGAGGTGGGCAGGATTGAAAACAGAAATAGAACTTGGGGACCTGCCTGAAGACAGCGTGGGATGGTGGAGGGAGAGCTGGTGTAGAGCCAAGCAGACCTGATTTGCATTTTCTGTCTTCCAGTCACTAGCTGTGTAGCCCTGGACAAGTCACTTCATTTCCGTGAGCCTTAGTTTCCTCATCTGTAAAACAGGGATGTAGCTCCTGCCTTTCTGGGTTGTTGCGACTAGGGCAAAAAGGTACATGGCAGAGTGTGCCAGCCCCTGAGTGACACAGGGAGAGAGGGGTGTGGACTGGGGAAGGGGCAGCTCAGATTCTTTCCTGTGGGTCCTGGAGAGCTCTTGACTTCAGGTTCTTTTAGTGCCTGGGCCTTAAAACCCTAAGACCCATCCTCCTTTGGGAGAAGTCTTGGGTTTTATTTTACTTTATTTATTTATTTTTGAGATGGAATCTTGCTCTGTTGTCCAGGCGGGAATACAGTGGCATGATCTTGGTTCATCGCAACTTCTGCCTCCTGGGTTCAAGCGATCCTCCTGCCTCAGCCTCCCAAGTAGCTGGGATTACAGGTGTGCGTCACCATGCCTAGCTAATTTTTATATTTTTGTAGAGACAGGGTTTTGCCATGTTGGCCAGGCTAGTCTTGAACTCCTGGCCTTAGGTGATCCACCCACCTCAGCCTCCCAAAGTGCTGAGATTACAGGCATGAGCCACCACGCCCAGAAGCCTTGGCTTTTATAGAGTAGGACATCAAATCCTTCCAGCCAGGATCAGAGAGGAGTTTTGTGGGGGAACCTTGGTTGAATGGCTTTCTCTACTGTTCCCTCACAGTGTGGTCTTGAGTGGGACCCTTGCCCTCTGTGGGCCTCAGTTTCCCCATTGGTTGTTATGGGCCTCCTATTGAGGTTGTCCCATGACTGTCTTGTGCCATGTCTCTCAAGAGGTTTCTGCTTTGCTCAGCCCTTTCCTCAAACTCTGTCAGCTCTGGAAGCCCGTGGGGGCCTGAGGAATGTGTCTCTGGCTTATGGCCCAGAACAGGCACAGGGAGGTGGCGGGGGCTGATGGAGAATAACACGGCCAGAGAAGCTGCTGAGTTGAGTCCCAGGCCCAAATCCTGGTGGGTTGCCTTGGTTTCCCTAAAGGATTGTCCAAGAGGCCACAGAAGCAAATAAGTTCTGGGTCCTTGGTTGACCCAGGTATAAAATAAAATAAAATTTAAATAAATAAAATAAAATATAATTTTTTTTTTTTTTTTTTTTGAGATGGAGTCTTGCTCTGTCGCCCAGGCTGGAGTGCAGTGGTGCGATCTCGGCTCACTGCAAGCTCCAAGCTCCGCCTCCTGGGTTCACGCCATTCTCCTGCCTCAGCCTCTCTGAGTAGCTGGGACTACAGGTGCCCGCCACCACGCCTGGCTAATTTTTTGTGTTTTTTAATAGAGACGGGGTTTCACCGTGGTCTCGATCTCCTGACCTTGTGATCCGCCCGCCTCAGCCTCCCAAAGTGCTGGGATTACAAGCGTGAGCCACCGCGCCTGGCCTAAAATTTTATTTTATATTTTAGGTATATCTATTTAAATGCCATGGATGCATTTTCTTTTCTTGTTTCTTTTTTTTTGAGGCAGGGTCTTGCTCTGTCACCCAGGCTGGAGTACAGTAGTATGATCTTGGTTCAATGCACCCTCCACCCGCTGGGGCTCAAACAATCCTCCCACCTCAATCTCCTGAGTAGCTGGGACTATAGATACATGCCACCACGCCTGGTTAATTTTTTTTTTTTTTGAGATGGAGTCTCACTCTGTTGCCCAGGCTGGAGTGCAGCGGCATGATCTCGGCTCACTGCAACCTCCGTCTCCCAGGTTCAAACAATTCTTCTGCCTCAGCCTCCCGAGTAGCTGGGATTACAGGCACCCACCACCATGCCCGGCTAATTTTTTTATTTTTAGTAGAGATGTGGTTTCACCATATTGGCCAGGCTGGTCTCAAACTCCTGAGCTTGTGATCCACCTGCCTCGGCCTCCAGAAGTGCTGGGATTACAGGTGTGAGCCACTGTGCCTGGCCTTTTTTTTTTTTTTTTTTTTTTT
>NW_026652296.1:27273045-27357880 GCF_009828535.3 Hylobates moloch
CTCACTGCAACCTCCGCCTTCCGCGTTCAAGCGATTCTTCTGCCTCAGCCTTCCGAGTAGCTGATACTACAAGTGTGCACCACCACGCCTGGCTAATTTTTTTTTGTAGTTTTAGTAGAGACAGGGTTTCACCATATTGGCCAGGCTGGTCTCGAACTCCTGACCTCGTGATCTGCCCGTCTCGGCCTCCCAAAGTGCTGGGATTACAGGTGTGAGCCACCACACCTAGCCAATTTTTTGTAGAGACAGGGTTTCACCATGTTGCCCGGGCTGGTCTCCAGCTCCTGGGCTTAAGGGATCCTCCCACCTAAGTCTCCCAAAGTGCTGGGATTGCAGGCCACAGTGCCCAGTCTAGATGCATCTTTTTGATACTTAAAAAAAGCTGACTCTAGAGTGTTGATCCTTAAAAGCTTAAGTGTATCAATCATATTTTAATGGCAAAGTTAAATAATAGAATGCCACATAAATGATATGGATATGAGACTTTCCCCACATGCCTCATTACTTTGATATTTATAGTCAGCAATGCAGTTTGAAACCACTGACATTCACCGAAATGTCATATTTTAGTTGACTTGAAAGCTCTTTTAGCTTCTGTTGTTTGAAAGTTTAGTCTATGGTAAAATTTCTGCTATAGACACAATTCAAATCCACATTCACACGGAGGTCCCCTCACCTCCTCATCTTTATTTTTTATTTTTATTTATTTATTTTTTTGAGACAGAGTCTCGCTCTGTTGCCCAGGCTGGAGTGCAGTGGCGGGATCTCGGCTCACTGCAAGCTCCACCTCCCGGGTTCACGTCATTCTCCTGCCTCAGCCTCCTGAGTAGCTGGGACTACAGGCGCCCGCCACCACGCCCGGCTAATTTTTTGTATTTTTAGTAGAGATGGGGTTTCACCGTGTTAGCCAGGATGGTCTCGATCTCCTGACCTCATGATCCGCCCGCCTCAGCCTCCCAAAGTGCTAGGATTACAGGCATGAGCCACCACGCTCGGCCCACCTCCTCATCTTTAGATTAAGAATGTATCTATCTGGGTTCCCATGTATGTCATTTTGAGAAGGTAGTATCTGTAAATGTGTGACCTTGAAGCATCTTCTGACTTTAGGAGCGAATACTCAAGCCTTCCCTCTAACTCATGTCGTCCATTCCTCCTCACTAAGCCAAGAAATATTCATGGACACCTACTGTGTGCATGGTGTGTACATTAGGGTCAGAAACTAAACCACACCCAGGGCCTCTCCTGGAGGAGCTCACCATGTGGTAGGGGAGACAAAACATACACACTATCTCCTCTATACAAACTGTGTTTTTTTCTTGAGACAGGGTCTCACTCTGTTGCCCAGGCTGGAGTGCAGTAGTGCAATCTCAGCTTACTGCAACCTCCTTCTCCCAGGTTCAAGTGATTCTCTGCCTCAGTCCTGTAGCTGGGATTACAGGTGTGCACCACCACGGCCCGGTTAATTTTTGTATTTTTAGTAGAGACAGGGTTTTGCCATGTTGGCCGGGCTGGTCTCAAACTCCTGGCCTCAGTGATCTGCCTGCCTGGGCCTCCCAAAGTGCTGGGATTACAGACATGAGCCACCATGCCTGGCCTACAGAAACTCTTTAAAAGCCGGTGGCTAGGTGCGGTGACTCACGCCTGTAATCCCAGCACTTTGGGAGGCTGAGGCGGGCAGATCACCTGAGGCCAGGAGTTTGAGACCAGCCTGGCCAAATGGCGAAACCCCGTCTCTACTAAAAATACAAAACTTAGCTGAGCCGTGGTGGCGCGCACCTGTAATCCCAGCTACTCAGGAGGCTGAGGTAGGAAAATTGCTGGAACATGGGAGGCGGAGGTTGCAGTGAGCCGTGATTGTGCCACTGCACTCCAGCCTGGGCGACAAGAGCAAGACTCCATCTCAAAAAAAAAAAAAAAAAAAAAAAAAAAAAATGCTGGTGCCTGAAATCCTGTCTGCTCTGCAATAAATCTCTGTTTGGCCTTGGGTAAGACCCTTGCCTTCTAGGGGCCTCAGTTTTCCTATTGAAGTTAGGCTAGATCAGAGGTGATCAATAGCTTTTATTTAGAGTGGCAGCTTCAGGCAGGCGTGGTGGCTCACGCCTGCAATCCCAACACTTTGGGAGGCTTAGGTGGGCAGATCACTTGAGCCCAGGAGTTCAAGACCAGCTTGGGCAACACAGTGAGATTTCATTTCTATAGGAAAAAAAAAAAGAATATAAGTGTCAGCTCCACTGGTAGTTCTGTGAGTTCCATATTTGGAAGGATTGGGAGGCTTTGTCTGGGCTCAGCAGAAAGCAGCTGGAATTGATTAGCAATGTCTACTACAGATGCAGTAGAGAAGTAACATGTGTATCATCCCAGGACTGAGGGGCCCCTGCTTTTATATTCTCTGAGACGTTTCACAGGACAAGATCATTCCTTGGTGAACCCTGCCTATGGCCTGGGTAAGAGAAAGAAGAGTGTGGCCTTCATGTTTTTCCCCACTTTTCCTTAGTTGAAGTCTTTTTTGACCTATTCTCCTGGCCCAAGATCTCGTGGAAGGAGGTCATTCCACTCAAGATAGCACAAAGAGGGGAGGAGGAGTGGTGGAAGGCACTGGAGTCAGGAATCTCTGAATGGCAAGAGTGATCAGAGAAGTCTGAAGGATAGGAGGATGCTGGGCCGTGGCTGGTCCTTGAGACTTTGGGGAGTGGAGAAGGTCCGGGCCTGGCAGTTGCACTAGTCTGGAGCAGCCAGGATTCTTGGGACCCTCTCTGGGCCTAGGTTCCCCCAGAGTCCAATCACTGGCCACATTGTTCAGCATTTCCCTACTCACATCCCATTACTGAGGCCGCCTCCAAGGGGCCATGGAAGGATGGCCTGTCCTTTGGATGTGAACTTGGCAAGGCAACTGGATATTTTTCGAGCTCAGTGGGTAGTGAATCCCCTGAGAATGTCCTGGGAGAACAAGTATTACTGGCAAACTCCAGGTGTCAGCTAGAGCCTTACTTCCCTGGCCTAAGTTGGGGGCTCAGCTGAGCCTCAGCAACCCCAACCTGCCTCCTAGAACATTTCTTCTACTAGGTCAGGGGTTTGCAGAAATGTCCTGATCCTGTTCTCAGCCAGAGGGTTGTGTTTGTGACCACAGTCTGGGCCCAAGCTGGCAGCCAGCATGTGTCTGTCTGCTGCTTAGAGAGGCCCGATGTGTGTGCAGACCTCAAGCCAGGGCCAGCCTGGGCCCTTGGAGGCCAGGCCTGGGGGAAGAGGGAGGGACAGTCTCAAGGAAAACACCCTTCCCTCCTCCCATTCCAGTGTGGCTGGCAAGACTGTGACAACAGTGGGCCTGTCATGCATTAAAAATAATGCTGGCCGGGTGTGGTGACTCATGCTTGTAATCCTAGCACTTTGGGAGGCCGAGGCAGGCAGATCAACTGAGGTCAGGAGTTCGAGACTAGCCTGGGCAACATGGTGAAACCCCGTCTCTACTAATAATATACAAAAATTAGCTGAGCATGGTGACATGCGCCTGTAATCCCAGCTACTTGGGAGGCTGAGGTAGGAGAATTGCTTGAACCCGGGAGGTGGAGGTTGCAGTGAGCCAAGATCGAACCATTGCACTCCAGCCTGGGGCGACAAGAGCAAAACTCCATCTCAAAAAAAAAAGAAAAACCCCACAAAACCCAAAAAATAATACTAAGGCCAGGCAAGGTGGCTCACGCCTGTAATCCCAGCACTTTGGGAGGCTGAGGAGGGTGGATCACCTGAGATCAGGAGTTCAAGACCAGCCTGGCCAAAATGGTGAAACCCCATCTCTACTAAAAATATAAAAATTAGCTGGGCGTGGTGGCAGGCACCTGTCATCCCAGCTACTCAGGAGGCTGAGACAGGAGAATCACTTGAACCCAGGAGGTGGAGGTCGCAGTGAGCCAAGATTGCACCACTGTATTCCAGCTTGGGTGACAGAGTGAGTTTCTATCTCAAAAAAAAAAAAAAATTAATAAAGTGAATTTTAGTGCTTTATATAAAGTAAGGAAGGTATAGCCCTCATAGAGATCAGGCTTTTATTTATTTATTTAGGCTCTCACTCTGTTGCCCAGCCTATAGCACAAGTGGTGTGATCGCAGCTCACTGCAGCCTCAACTCCTGGGCTCAAGCGATCCTCCTGTCTCAGCCTCTCAAGTAGCCGGGACGACAGCATGTGCTACCACACCTGCCTAATTAAAAAAAATTAATAGAAACAGGGTCTCCCTGTGTTGCCCAGGCTGGTCTTGAACTCCTGGGCTCTAGCAGTCCTCCCAAAGTGCTGGGGTTATAGGCATGAGCCACTGCGCCTGATCCTGTTATTGTTTTCTTTAGTAAACTGGAAGCTGTTTGAGGGCAGGAACCACCTGTAGCTTGTCTCTGAGCCCCCAGGTCTGGCATTGAGCCCAACATACATTAGATCTTGGTGAGTGTTTGGAGACTGATCAGTGGGGTGTATCTTGGACCCTTTCTACTTTACCTTTCATCTTTTCAATTGCTGTTGACTTTCCTAAATGTTTAAGATGGGACTTGAGAATCATGCTGAGCTTGACTGACTCTTGAGCTTTTCTGTTCTGAGTCCTCAGAACTCTAAGGCCAGCTCCCTACTGGCTCTTCCCAGGAAGATGGCCACTGGTAGGTGTCCTGCCTTTGATCTGGCTTGATGCATCACCACTGTCAAAAGCGGGATGTCATTCATGGATGTAGCTAATTTGGGGCCACCGTGTTTCAACTTAGCTGAGTCATGCTGTGCCCCAGAGATGCTGGAGGGACCCCTGTCCCAGGAAGAGGGCATGAATGGAGCTCCTGTTCAGTTCTCCCACGGCCGCAAAGACCTGTTGTTCTGACCATTGTTCTCAAGGAAAAGTTTAGTTGGCTGTGCACACACATAGCTTTGGACCATGTGACTCCCCACAAACAAAACTTGGCTTAATCCAGCCCTGGCCTGTTCCCTGGACCTTGATTAAAATGCCTTGTGGGCCTCTGGAGGCAGATTCTGGCCCTGATGAGCTGTGTGACCCTGGCTGCTGCTGGTGGTGGAGGAAATAATAGTGATAATAATCAGGATGGTAGCATCTGCTGCTTATTGAGCATCCACACTGTGCTCAACACCATGAGCACCTACTATGCTAAGTCCCTTCCCTATGTTTGTTTTTTTCTTTGAGATGGAGTCTTGCTCCGTTGCCCAGGCTGGAGTACAGTGGCATGATCTCAGCTCACTGCAACCTCCACCTCCCTGGTTCAAGCGATTCTCTTACTTCAGCCTCCCGAGTAGCTGGGACTCCAGGCACGTGCCACCACGCCTGGCTAATTTTTTGTATTTTTAGTAGAGATGGGGTTTTACCATGTTGGCCAGGCTGGTCTCAAACTCCTGACCTCAGGTAGTCCACCCGCCTCGGCCTCCCAAAGTGCTGGGATTACAGGTATGAGCCACCATGCCCGGCCCTTCCCTGTGTTATTTCATTGAATCCTCAATGTCACCCCTGTGAATTAGGTACATTATTCATTGTATAGATGAGAACACTGAAGCTCAGAGAGGTGACATTACTTGCCCAAGGTCACAGTGTGGCAGAGATGGAATATGAGCTCAGGTCTTTCAGATGCCAAAACTCATATATATGTATTTTAATCAAAAACAAAAATTTTGTAAGAGACAGGGTCTCACTCTGTCATGCAGGCTAGAATGCAGTGGCATGATCATGGCTCACTGTAGCCTCGACTTCCTGGGCTCAAGCGATCCTCCCACCACAGCCTCTCCCGTAGCTGGGACTACGGGTGTGCGCCACCATACCCAGCTATTATTGTTTTGATTTTTTGTAGAGACAGGGTCTCACTATATTGTCCAAACTGGTCTCAAACTCCTGGACTCAAGTGATTCTCCTGCCTCAGCCTCCCGAAGTGCTGGGATTACAGGTGTGAGCCAGTGTGCCTGGCTGAAAACCCATATTCTTTTTTTTTTTTTGAGACAGAGTCTTGCTCTGTTGCCCAGGCTGGAGTACAGTGGTGCGATCTTGGCTCACTGCAATCTTCGCCTCCCCAGTTCAAGTGATTCTTCTGCCTCAGTCTCTAAAGTAGCTGGGATTACAGGCATGCGCCACCACACCTGGCTAATTTTTGTATTTTTAGTAGAGACGAGGTCTCACCATGTTAGCCAGGCTGGTCTCGAATTCCTGACCTCAGGTGATCCGCTCTCCTCGGCCTTCCAAAGTGCTGGATTATAGGCGTGAGCCACTGCACCCGGCGAAAACTCATTTTCTTAAATACTTATCTGCACTACAGGTTATGTCACCTCTCTGAGACTCATTTTACTCACCCATTAAATAAAGATACTATGGCTGGGCATGGTGGCTCACACCTATAATCCCAGCACTTTGGGAGGCTGAGGCGGGTGGATCACCTGAGGTCAGGAGTTCAAGATCAGCCTGGTCAACATGGTGAAACCCCGTCTTTACTAAAAATACAAAATTTAGCGTGCACCTGTAGTCCCAGCTACTCAGGAGGCTGAGGCAGGAGAATCGCTTGAGCCCAGGAGGTGGAGGCTGCAGTGAGCTGAGATCACGCCATGGCACTCCAGCCTGGGCGACAGAGTGAGACTCTGTCTCAAAAAAAAAAAAAAAAAAAAAGAAAAAAGTAATAAAAATAAACATAAATAAGGATATTAATTCATCTTATCAAATTGGTGAAATTAGGTGAAGGTGTGTTTGAGAGAGTTGAGCATGGCCCCAATATATAGTGGGCGCTCAATAAGTAGTGCTTTCTCCCATCACTAAGATTCTGGAACCCTGAATCTAGGCTTCCGAGTTGATACCAGCATTATCTCTGAACCCTGGCTTGTATGGCTTGGTATGTGGTGGTGTATTTTTGAAAAATAAACTAGATTTTTTAGAAAATTTAAAAAGTAATACATACCCATTCAAAAATATCCAGCTTAACCTGAGCAACATAGCAAAACCCTGTCTCTCCAAAAAAAAAATTACAAAAATTAGCCAGGCATGGTGGCACACTCCTGTAGTCCCAGCTACTTGGGATGCTGAGGCTGAAGGATCATTTGAGCCTGGGATGTGGAGGATGGAGTGAGCTGAGATTGTGCCATTGCACTCCAACTTGGGTGACAGAGTGAGACCCTGTCTCGAAAAAAAAAAAAGAATTGGCTCATGCCTATAATTCCAGCATTTTGAGAGGCTGAGGTGGGAGGATCCCTTGAGACCAGGAGTTTGAGACTAGCCTAGGCAACATGGCAAGACCTCATCTCTACAATTTTTTTTGTTTTGTTTTTGTTTTTTTGAGATAGAGTTTCTCTCTTGTTGGCCAGGCTGGAGTGCAATGGCGTGATCTCGGCTCACTGCAACCTCTGCCTCCTGGATTCAAGCGATTCTCCTGCCTCAGCCTCCCAAGTAGCTGGGATTACAGGCACGCACCAACATATCTGGCTAATTTTTGTATTTTGAGTAGAGATGAGGTTTCACCACTCCTGATCTCAGGTGATCCACCCACCTCGGCCTCCCAAAGTGCTAGGATTACAGGCATGAGCCACTATGCCTGGCCCAATTTTTTTTTTTTTTTAGGTGGAGTCTCACTCTGTTACCCAGGCTGGAGTGCAGTGGACTATCTTGGCTCACTGAAACCTCCACCTCCTGGGTTCAAGCAATTCTCCTACCTCACCTTCCCAAGTAGCTGGAATCACAGGCATGTGCCACCATGCCTGGCTAATTTCTGTATATAGTATAGGTGGGGTTTCACCATGTTGGCCAGGCTGGTCTCAAACTCCTGACCTCAGGTGATCTGCGTAAGGCCTCCCAAAGTGCTGAGATTACAGGCATAAGCCACTGTGCCTGGCCTACAAAAAAATTTTGTTTTTTTTGAGACCGAGTCTTGCTTTGTTGCCCAGGTTGGAGAGCAGTGGCACGATCTTGGCTCACTGCAACCTTTGCCTCCCAGTTTCAAGCAGTTTTCCTGCCTCAGCCTCCCAAGTAGCTGGGATTGCAGGCACCTGCCACCACATCTGGCTGATTTTTGTATTTTTAGTAGGGACGGAGTTTCACCATCTTGGTCAGGCTGGTTTCAAACTCCTGACCTCAGGCAATCCACCTGCCTCGGCCTCCCAGAGTGCTGGGATTACAGGCGTGAGCCACTGCGCCTGGCCAAAAAATTTTAAAAAATTAGCTGGGCATAGTGTTGTGCACCTGTAATCCCAGCTACTCAGGAGGCTGGGTAGGAGGATTGCTTGAGCCAGGAGTTCAAGGCTGTACCCAAACTATGATTATGCCACTGTACTCTAATCTGGGCAACAGAGCAAGACACTATCTCTTAAAAAAAAAATTACCAACAACAAGAGAGTGTAAAGGGATCATCTTATAGAGATAACCAGTGCTGATACTTTCACACATTTTCTTCTGGAAAGTTTCCATATTTGCTTTTATCACGTAATAAGTTGAGAACATGTAAGTCTCATTCTTTTTTATCTTTTTAATATTTTTTATTTTATAATTTTTTTGAGACAGTGTCTCACTCTGTTGTCCAGGTTGGAGTGCAGTGGCACAATCATTGCTCACTGCAGCCTCAACCTCCTGGATTCAAGCGATCCTCCCATCTCAGCCTCCTGAGTAGCTGGGACTACAGGTGCACATCAACACACCCAGCTAAATTTTTGTGCTTTTTGTGGAGATGGGATTTCGCCATGTTGCCCAGGCTGGTCTTGAACTACTGAGCTCAGGTGATCTGCCCACCATCGGCCTCCCAAAGTGCTGGGATTACACATGTGAGCCACTGTGCCTGGCTTTCTTTTTAATGGTTATGTGATGTCCCATTATTGGGCTGGAGGACTACACATCTGTAGTCCTATTTACTCCTGAGGCTGAGGTTGGAGGATTGTTTGAGGCTAGGAATTCGAGGCCGGAGTGCACTATGATGCACTTGTGAATAGCCACTGCACTCCAGTTTGGACAACATAGGAAGACCCCATGTCTACAGATTAAAAAAAAAAATCCCATGGATTTGTTCGTTCATGTAACACATATTTACTGATCCCCTAGTCTGTGCCAGGACTAGATGCAGGCACCAGGGATATAGCTATGAACAAGACTGAGTAGTGAGTGTCTGCCAGTCAGGGAGTTCACATCTTGTTTTTAGCAGCCCCTACTCATGAATATTCAAGTTGTCCCTATCCTCTTGCAGGATGGACAATAGTGCTATAAGCCTTCTGTGCACCTGTGAGCACTCATCTGAAGGGTGCTTCCTGGAAGGGTTGCTGTTAGGTCAAAAGGGTCACATGCTTTTGGGATCTTGTATAGGTTGTAATCCCTGTACTACTCAAGGGTGTGGTAAGGTGAGATTTTATCCTCCAAAGTGTGGCAACCCCTGGGCTCTGCTGGTCATCCCTGTTATAGGGCCTGCCAGAGTCTGGGAACTATTTATAGTTCAGCCTTGCTAGACCAGCAAGACCTTAAAGGTCATCCCTTCCAGGGCCTGTGGAATCCCAAGTCCTCTTCACACCATCCTGGGTGTATGGGTGGGCAGCCGGAACTTGAATCCTCAAGTTCAAGTTGAGGGTTGACATATCAGTGCCCATTATATAGGCAAAGAAACTGAGGCTCAGAGAGACCTTACCTCATGCAAGTGATAGTATGGGGCCTGGATTCGAATCCTTGTCTGTCTGTCACCACATTACATGCCTATCCCCTTATACTGTCACACTAGGAACAGCAGCAGAAATCATAACCACTGCTATCTCCGGACAGCCCTGTTTTATGCCAGGCAGGAGAAGGTGCTTTATAGGTATTGAATCTTTCACTTATTTATTTTTAAATTGGCTTTTTTTTTTTTTTTGAGACAGGGTTTCTCTCCGTCACCCAAGCTAGAGTGCAGTGGCACAATCACAGCTCACTTTAGCCTCAACCTCCTGGGCTCAAGTGATCCTCCCACCTCAGCCTCCTGAGTAGCTGGGATTACAGGTGTGCACCACCACACCTGGCTAATTTTGTGTATTTTTGGTAGAGACGGAGTTTTGCCATGTTGGCCAGGCTGCTCTTGAACTCTTGGGCTCAAGCGATCCTCCTGCCTTGGACTCCCAAAGTGCTCACAGGTGTGAGCCACTGAGCCCAGACGAATCTTTTTTTTTTGTTTTTGTTTGTTTGTTTGAGATGTCTGTCACCCAGGCTGAAGTGCAATGTCGCAATCTTGGCTCACTGCAACCTCTGCCTCCCGGGTTCAAGTGATTCTCCTGCCTCAGCCTCCCAAGTAGTTGGGATTACAGGTGTCTGCCACCATGCCTAATTTTTGTATTTTTAGGAGAGATGAGGTTTCATTATGTTGGCCAGGCTGGTCTCAAACTCCTGACCTCAAGTGATCTGCTGGCCTTAGCCTCCCAAAGTGCTAGGATTACAGGCATGAGCCACTGTGCCCAGCCTCCAGCTGAATCTTTTTTTTTTTTTTTTTTTGAGACTTAATTACAGGTTGATCACCTTCTGGCCCATGAACTTTACCCTTTAAATAGTATATTTTATACTTTTTTTTTTTATTGAGATGGAGTCTTGCTCTGTCACCCAGGCTGGAGTGCCATGGCGTGATCTTGGCTCACTGCAACCTCTGCCTCCCTGATTCAAGGGATTCTCCTGCCTCAGCCTCCCAAGTAGCTGGGATTATAGGCATGTGCCACCATGCCTGGCTAATTTTTTTTTTGTATTTTTAGTGGAGATAGGGTTTCACCATGATGGCCAGGCTGGTCTCGAACTTCTGACCTCAGGTGATCTGCCTGCCTCAACCTCGCGAAGCACTGGGATTATAGGCGGGAGCCACCATGCCCGGCCCTTCCATTTTTAAAATAAGGAAACAGAGGCTTGCAGAGGTCAAGTCACTTGTCCAAGGTCACAGAGCAAGGACATTATTACAAGCCTGCCTCAGTCCAGGGCCCACTTTCTTTCTTTCCTTTTTTTTTAGGTAGGTTCTCACTCTGTGGCCCAGGCTGGAGTGCTGTGGCACAATCATGGCTCACTGCAACCTCTGCCTTCCGGGCTTAAGTAATCCTCCCATCTCAGCCTCCCTAGTAGGTAGGACTATAGCTGCACGCTACCACACCTGGCTAATTTTTTGTATATTTAGTAGAGATGGGGTTTCGCTATGTTGCCCAGGCTGATCTTGAACTCCTGGGCTCAAAAGATCCCCCTGCCTTGGCCTCCCACAGTGCTGGAATTATAGGCGTGAGCCACCACGCCAGGCCCCGGACCCACTTTCAATGTTTTTGCTCCACACTGAGAAGCCCCAGGCCTTTCAGTATTCATTCATCTAACACATTTTTTTCTTTTATTTACTTATGTACTTATTTATAGATACAGGGTCTTGTTCTGTCACCCAGGCCGCAGTGTAGTCGCATGATCATAGCAGCCTTGACTCCCTGGCTCAAGTGATCCTCCCATCTCAGCCTCCTGAGTAGCTGGGGCTACAGGTGTGCTCTACCATGCCTGGCTAATTTTTTTTTTTTTTTTTTTTGAGATGGAGTCTTGCTCTGTCACCCAGGCTGGAGTGCAGTGGTTTTATCTCGGCTCACTGCAACCTCTGCCTCCTGGGTTCAAGCGATTCTCCTGCCTCAGCCTCCCGAGTGGCTGGGACTACAGGCGTGTGCCACCACTTCTGGCTAATTTTTTGTATTTTTAGTAGAGACAGGGTTTCACCGTGTTAGCCAGGATGGTCTTAATCTCCTGACCTCGTCATCTGCCCGTGTTGGCCCCCCAAAGTGCTGGGATTACAGGCATGAGCCACTGTGCCCGGCCTAGTTTTTAAAAATTTTTTGTAGGCCAGGCACGGTGGCTCATACCTGTAATCCCAGCACATTGGAGGTTGAGATGGGTGGGTTGCTTGAGCCCAGGAGTTTGAGACTAGCTTGGGCAATATGACAAAACCCCATCTCTACAAAAAATAAAAAAATTAGCCAGGCATAATAACATGAGCCTCTGATCCCAGCTACTCGGAAGGCTGAGGTGGGAGGATCGCTTAAGCCTAAGAGGTCAAGACTGCAGTGAGCTATGATCATACCACTGCACTCCAGCCTGGGCGAGAGTGAGTCCGTGTCTCGAAATTTTTTTTATTTTTTTATTTTTTCGAGACAGGGTCTCCCTATGTCACCCAGGCTGGTTTCAAACTCCTGGGCTCAAGCAATCCTCCCACCTAAGGATTCCAAAGTCCTAGGATTACAGGTGTGAGCCACTGTGCCTGGCCCAGATTTCTTTTACTGCTTACCTGGTATATGTCAGGTACTATTTTCTTTTTTTCTTTCTTTCTTTTTTTTTTTTTTTTTTGAGATGGCGTTTCACTCTTGTTGCCCAGGCTGGAGTGCAATGGCGCAATCTTGGCTCACTGCAACCTCTGCCTCCCGCATTCGAGCCACTCTCCTGCCTCAGCCTCCCAAGTAGCTGGAATTACAGGCATGCGCAACCACACCCAGCTAATTTTGTATTTTTAGTAGAGATGGGGTTTCACCATGTTGGTTAGGCTGGTCTCCAACTCCTGACCTCAGGTGATCCGCTTGCCTTAGCCTCCCAAAGTGTTGGGAATACAGGCGTGAGCCACCGTGCCGGGCCGTCAGGTACTATTCTTGATGGTGAGGATACCCTAGTGAACCGGAAAACAGGGTAGCCCCTGCTCTCAGGGAACTGACATTCTAGTTAGGGGAGAAAGGCCATGGGCTAGTAAACAAATGGCTCTATCATCTAATTTCAAGTAGGGGTAAGTAAATGATCACCCACTGAACAGACAAGGAACAGCTTGAGCTTAGAGGACAGGCTTCCCTTCAGCCAGGACATTCAGTCACAGACATTTATTAAGCACTGGGATAAGTACTGGAGATCCTGTTGCCCAAACAGATGTGTTCCCTTCTCTCAGCAACGCATATGTGACCCCCAGTCCACTTACACTGGGCCTAACGAGTGATCCTGCTCTGTTTCTCTTCCATATGTTTCCAGTGGAATCTATTCCTGGCTCTTTGGGGCCAGAGCCAGACCCTGGCTTCCCTCCTTGGCAGAGCTGGAGGTCCCTGGAAATTGGGGCCTCTGTTTGTAGGTGCCTCAGCTTCCCTGAGGAGGAAGGGCCCATGTGTCACTGCTTATCAGGCTCCCAGGCCAGGGGCTTGGCTGGGGAGGGTGGGGGCACTGGCCGGGCCTATCTTTGGAGTCTGGAGAATACTGGCCACAGGGCTGTGGTCGTGCCCTCAGCTCTCTAGGCCACAGGCTTTGGCAGCCCCACCCTGCCTTGTCGGGTGACTCAGGCAGAAATCAGAGAGGGGAGGAGGCCTCAGAGTTGGGCTATTTATGGCCACACTCCGGGGCCCCCAAGACCCCACCCCCACTCTGGGACAGGCCACTTGGTTTGTGAAATGCAAGCCCTGATTCTGGCATCAGCTGGTATGCTGTCCATTTATAGCATGTTCCTGTGGGAAAGGAGGGGGACCCAGATCTGGGATGGCTGGGTGAGCAGGGATCTGGCAGTTTCTCTGGCTTCAAAGTTGACAAATGTTTCATTTGCTGAGCACGTAGTGTATGAGATCTCTGCTGGATTCTGGGGACACAGAGAAGAGTCAGACCAGGTCCCTGCCCTCAAAGTGCGCTCAGCCTAGTTGGGGACACAGACCCCACACAGACAATCACAGGGGAGTGAGGCGTAGGGGACTGCGGAGGTGATGAGTGTGATGAATCCGGACTGAGCATCTGGGAAGGTCACCTCAGAGGAGGTGACCTCTGAGCTGGGCCTGTCTCCTGGGCTATGGCACCTCTTCCCTCCTGCTAAATGAGCCTGTCCTGCCCTGGCATTCATTTTTCCATTCACAGAACACTGACTCTGGGTTGGTTTGTTGGTTTGAAATGGGTCTTGCTCTGTTATCCAGGCTGACTACAGCCTCAACCTTCTGGGCTCAAGCAAGCCTCCCACCTCAGCCTCCCACCTCACCCTTCCAAGTAGCTAGGACTACAGATGCACACCACCATGCCCAGCTAGTTTTTTGTATTTTTGGTAGAGACGGGGTTTTGCCATGTTGCCCAGGCTGCTCTCAAACTCCTAGGCTCAAGCGATCTGCCTGCCTCAGCCTCCCCAAGTGCTGGGACTACAGGCGTGAGCTATTGCCCAGCCAACTCTGGGTTTGAAGAGCAAGCCCAGTTTCTTTCTTTTTCTTTTTTTTTTTTTTTTTTGAGACAGAGTCTTGCTCTGTCGCCTAGGCTGGAGTGCAATGGCACGATCTTGGCTCACTACAACTTCCACCTCCTGGGTTCAAGAGATTCTCCTGCCTCAGCCTCCTGAGTAGCTGGGACTATAGGTGCACACCACCATGCCTGGCTAATTTTTGTATTTTTAGTAGAGACGAGGTTTCACCACGTTGGCCAAGATGGTCTCGATCTCCTGACCTCGTGATCCACCCGCCTTGGCCTCCCAAGTGCTGGGATTACAGGCATGAGCCACCGCGCCTGGCCATTTCTTTTAGGAGTTCCCAGTTTTGTGGAGGAGACAACCCCAATACACAGAATCAGAGACTTAGGAAGTGTGGGCAAGAAAGGCTGATAAGTGAGAAACACCTATTTCTTGAGTCCTTAATACTCACCACATGCCTTACAACATTTTATTTAATCCTGACATCTCTCTGAGGTAGACTTTTTTTTTTTTTTTTGGAGACAGGGTCTTGCTCTGTTGCCCAGGCTGGAGTGCAGTGGCATAATCTTGGCTTACTGCAACCTCTGCCTCCTGGGCTCAAGCAATCCTCCCACCTCAGCTTCCTGAGTAGCTGGGACTACAGGTGCACACTACCATGCCTGGCTAATGTTTTGTGTTTTTGGTAGAGACACAGTTTTGCTATGTTGCCCAACCTGGTCTTGAACTCCTGGGCTCAAGCAGTCTGCCTGCCTTGGGCTCCCAAAGTGCTGGGATTACAGGCGTGAGCCATCATGTCTGGCTGTAGTTATTCATCTTTTATTTTTATTATTTTATTATTATTATTATTATTTTTTTTTTTTTTGAGACGGAGTTTTGCTCTTGTTGCCCAGGCTGGAGTGCAGTGGTGCAATCTTGGCTCACTGCAGCCTCTGCCTCCTGGGTTCAAGCAATTCTCCTGCCTCAGCCTCCTGAGTAGCTGGGATTACAGGTGCACACTACCATGGCCTGGCTAATTTTTGTATTTTTAGTAGAGACGGGGTTTTGCCATGTTGGCCAGGTGGTCTTGAACTCCCAGCCTCAGGTGATCCTCCCGCCTCGGCCTCCCAAAGTGCTGGGATTACAGGCGTGAGCCACTGTGCCCAGCCCTATTCATCTTTTATTGACTAGCAGATTGAGGCCCAGAGAGGTAAATGACCTTGTCCATGGTTACACAGTTAGACATTGCTGGAGCTGGAATTCAAATCCAAGAGCATCTGACTCCAGAGGGAACTGCATTTTCTTTCTTTCTCTTTTTTTTTTTTTTTTTTTTTTGAGACAGGGTATCACTCTGTTACCCAGACTGGAGTGCAATGGCGTAATCATGGCTTGCTGCAGCCTCTGCCTGCTGGGCTCAAGCGATCCTCCTGCCTCAGCCTCTTGAGTAGCTGGGATCACAGGCATGTGTCACCACACCTGGCTAATTTTTTTTAAAATTTTACTTTCTTTTTTTTTTTTGAGATGGAGTCTTGCTCTGTCACCCAGGCTGCAGTGCAGTGGCGCAATCTCGGCTCACTGCAAGCTCTGCTTCCCGGGTTCAAGCAATTCTCCTGCCTCAGCCTCCCAAGTAGCTGGTATTACAGGTGCCTGCCACCATGCCCAGCTAATTTTTTAATGTATTTTTAGTAAGGACGGGGTTTTGCCATGTTGGCCAGGCTCATCTCAAACTCCTGAGCTCAAGTCATCCACCCACTGTGGCCTCCCAAAGTGCTGGGATTACAGATGTGAGCCACCGCACAAGGCTGGGAACTGCGTTTTCAATAGTGTGGAAGTTTGGAAGCTCATACAGCCTCTGAGTAGTTAGTATGATTGGACCAGAGGGTGAGATTAGGGATATGGCAAGAAGTGAAGCCAGGGAGGAAGACAGGACCTGTGGGCAGGGCCCATGTCCTAGAGGGCATTGAAGTTAGGCGAAGGGTGCAGGGGAGCCAGAGCAGGGCTTTGAGCAGGGGAGGGATGTGGCCACTTTTAGCAAGGAGTTGTAGCAGTTGCACCATTGGGGGCTGTATTTGTCAGGATGCTTTTGACTGCAAGTAACAGGAATCCAATTCAATGAGGCTTAAACATCAAAGAAAATGTATTATCCTCCCGAACACTTTGAGACAGCATGGCTCCAGGGAAGATTAATTTAGGGGCTCATGGTATCATCAAAAACTCAGGTCTCTCCATCTTTCTGCTTCACCATCCTCAATGTGTGGACCCCAAGCTTTGTGGTCAAAAAGTAGGCTGGGCACAGTGGCTCACGCCTGTAATCCCAGCACTTTTGGAGGCTTAGGCCAGCGGAGCACCTGAGGTCAGGAGTTCAAGACCAGCCTGGCCAACATGGCGAAACCCCATCTCTACTAAAAATACAAAAATTAGCTGGGTGTGGTGGTACGCACCTGTAATCCCAGCTACTTGGGAGGCTGAGGCAGGAGATTCGCTTGAACCCGGGAGGCAGAGGTTGCAGTGAGCCAATATTGCACTACTGCACTCCAGCCTGGGCGACAGAGTGAGACTCTGTCTGAAAAAAAAAAAAAAAAAAAAAGTGGCTGTCATTGCGCTAGGAACAAGCTCCCTGCCAGCAACTTTGAAAGGCTAAAGGAGGAGAAAAGGAAGGCAGTGTTTTTTCCCTCACATCTCATTGGCCAGAACTGTATCATTTGCCCCTTTCTAAACCAGTCGCAAGCAAGAAGGATGTAATGATCATGATTAGATTTGACCAATCAAGATTCTCCCTCTAAGCCTCTAGGGCTCAGGGTTCTCTTAGCAAAGGAAAAAGAGGAGATGGTTTTTGGCTGTCAAGTAGGCTGTGACATGTCCCACTTCTGCTGCCCTTTGAGACATAATCTAATAGTCAGTCCTGGGGTAAGTCGTTGCTACAGTGATGATAAGTCATTTGAGTCCTAGTCCCCAAAAGTCAGACCTAGGCTTGCTTCTTCCAAAAAAACCTGGCCCTGGTTTCTTTCAACATTGCTTCTATCCCAACCCCAACAGGGTTTGTAACTCCCTCTTATTTGCCCCCGTTTGCTTTGAATCTTATCTGAGCCTCAGAGGCATCTCCTGCGACAGAAATAGCTTCTTATCTGGTTCTTTCAGGGAGGTGGGCCAAGAATTACTTCCTAACTCCTTCCTGGGCTGTCCACTCACAGGGCATGTTGGCTGGGCTTTGACTGCAGATGTCAGATAGCTAGCAAGCCAGATGGCCCTGGGAGCAGGTGTGGTTGAGAGCAGAGGAAGAGAGGCTGCCCATGGGCTAGCAGGCATCAGGCACCCATAGAGGGTATATCCTTGTTGGGAGAAGAGAGACAAGGTCTTGGGAAAGTCATCTTTTTTTTTTTTTGAGACAGTCGCACTTCATCGTCCAGGCTGGAGTGCGCAATCTTGGCTCATTGCAACCTTTGCTTCCCATGTTCAAGTGATTCTCATGCCTCAGCCTCTCGAGTAGCTGGGATTACAGGCATGCACCACCCTGCCCAGCTAACTTTTGTATTATTAGTAGAGACAGGGTTTCATCTTGTTGGCCGGGGTGGTCTCGAACTCCTGACATCAAGTGATCCACACTGCCTTGGCCTCCCAAAGTGCTGGAATTACAGGCGTGAGCCACCATGCCCAGCCTGGGAGTCTTTTTCTTTTGAGACAGAGTCTTGCTCTGTCACCCAGGCTGGAGTACAGTGGCATGATCTTGGCTCACTGCAACCTCCTCCTCCTGGGTTCAAGTGATTCTCCTGCCTTAGCCTCCCCAGTAGCTGGGATTACAGGTGCAAGCCACCACACTTGGCTAGTTTTTGTATTTTTAGTAGAGACGGGGTTTCACCATGTTGGTCAGGCTGGTTTCGAACTTTTGACCTCAAATGATCTGTCCGCCTTGGCCTCCCAAAGTGCTAGGATTACAGGCATGAGCCAACATGCCCAGCCTGGGAAAGTCTTGTAACTACCTTCTTGTATACACTGTCTAGGAGTTCAAGAC
Organism: Hylobates moloch; assembly: GCF_009828535.3. Taxonomy (NCBI): domain Eukaryota; kingdom Metazoa; phylum Chordata; class Mammalia; order Primates; family Hylobatidae; genus Hylobates; species Hylobates moloch. The sequence continues at coordinate 27,291,158 of NW_026652296.1, forward strand.
CAGCAACATGGCGTGACCCCATCTCTACAAAAAATTAATAGCTGGATGTGGTGGTGCGTACCTGTAGACCCAGCTACTTGGGGAGCTGAGGTGGGAGGATTGATTGATCTGGGAGATTGAGGCTGTAGTGAGCTGTGATCACACCATGGCATTCTAGTCTGGGTGACAGAGAGAAACTGTCTCAAAAAAAAAAAAAAAAAAACGTCACATGGCCACACCTCACTGCAAAGGAGGCTGGGAAATAGAGTCTTTCTTCCAGGTGGCTGTATGTTTATAAACCATGGGGAAAATGAGAGAAGGGATATAGGCGGGCCCTATCTCTATATAGGGATAGAGAGAAGGGATACAGTATTTTCTGCTCCACTGCCCCGTCAGAGACTTTAACCTAGAAGAATTTGTTAATATCACTATTGGACTCTTGCTTACTAAGGGTCTAATAGTGACACTGGATGTAAATTAAACTCTTAATAAGTTAGTGACAATTGTGATATGTGCTGGGAGCCCATGTCACAGTGGTGACTGCTGATGTCTCTCCCAATCAGTCAAGTATATGAAGGACGTCTCACCGTATTTCAAGAACTCTGCTGGTGGGACCTCGGTTGGCTGGGACTCACCTCCTGCCTCACCCCTTCAGCGGCAGCCTTCCTCCCCTGGCCCCACACCCCGGAACCTCAGTGAGGCCAAACACGTGTCCTTGAAGATGGCATATGTCTCGAAGAGGTGCACCCCCACTGACCCAGAGCCCAGGTAAGGCTGGGGTGGGGGGCAACTCAGATGGACAGATGCCCTGGTGTCAGGTGGTGGGACCAACGGAAAGACACCTCTGTGTTGTACGAATGACCAGCACAATATCAGAACATAGTAGGTGCTTAAAAAATAGATTGACTGGAAGCCTGAGTGAAGCTATGGAGATGATGGTGTGCTTTGCTTCTCAATTCTTCTCCTGGGCAGCTCACATCTGGGGATGAAATTGGTCTGGGGAAGAACCCTGCGTTCCAGTCCTGGTCCTCTTTGAACTAGGCCCTTTTCCTCACTGACCTTTAGATTCTCCATTGTGAGATAAGGTTGTTGGACTCACTGATCCTCTCGTCTCTTCCCACTCTGCTGGAGCTCTGAGATGTCTGGTAACCTTTTTATCAGGGCCATGGAAAGTTACATCCTTCACATCTGAGCAGCCTTTAACAGTTCATTGATAACCTTTAACAGTTCATTGATAACCTTTAACAGTTCATTGATAATACTGATACCACCTAACATTTACTGAATGTTTACTGTGTACCCAGCACTGTGTTGAGTGCTTTCCATGTACAATATTATTTAGCTCTCGCAGAGGCCCAGTGGGCAAAGTCCTATTATTTCACCTTCATTTTATTTTATTTTATTATTATTTTTGAGCCAGAGTTTCACTCTGTTGCCCAGGCTGGAGTGCAGTGGTGCAATGATCTTGGCTCACTGCAATCTCTGCCTCCTGAGTTCAAGTGATTCTCCTGCCTTAGCCTCCCAAGTAGCTGGGACTACAGGTGCCCACCACCACACCTGGCTAACTTTTTTTTTTTTTTTGAGACCGAGTCTCGCTCTGTCGCCCAGGCTGGAGTGCAATGGCGTGATCTTGGCTCACTGAAACCTTCGCCTTCCGGGTTCACGCCATTCTCTTGCCTCAGCCTCCCAAGTAGCTGGGATTATAGGTACCTGCCACCACGCCCGGCTAATTTTTTGTATTTTTAGTAGAGACTGTAATGTTTTGTATTTTTAGGGGTTTCTCCATGTTGGTCAGGCTGGTCACGAACTCCTGACCTCAGGTAATCCACCCGCCTCGGCCTCCCAAAGTGCTAGGATTATAGGCGTGAGCTACCGTGCCCGCCTAACTTTTGTATTTTTTGTAGAGACGGGGTTTCACCATGTTGGCCAGGCTGGTTTCGCACTCCTGACTTCAGGTGATATGCCTGCCTCGGCCTCCCAAAGTGCTGGGATTACAGGCATGAGCCATCGTTCCCGGCTCACCTCCATTTTATAGATGAGGACAGAGACGGGGAGTAACCTACTTGAGATCACACAACCAGAAAGGGTGGCACTTGCCTCATTCCTGGTAGTCCTTTCTGCTTTGGAAGCTGCAAGATGCCTGAGTGATGGTGGTGGCTGAATGGAGCATATTTTGTCAAGTGGGATATGCAGTGTTGGAGGTGATGCTTAAGTGGTATACGCATTGCAAGCTTGGGCTGTGGGTCCTAGTGACAGCCTAGTTTCAATGCCAAGCAAATGCCCAACATTGGCTGGGAGGGCTGGTTAATGTCCAGCATCCAAATCTCTTGGTCTCGATGCCACACCTCTTGCCTGCCCCCATGAGGCAAGAACTGGTGATTCACAGGTCACTTGCAGATGCTCTACAGAAGAGCCTTTGTTTTTGTTTTTGAGACGGAGTATCGCTCTGTTGCCCAGGCTGGAGTGCAGTGGTGCAATCTTGGCTCACTGCAATCCCCTTCTCCTGGGTTCAAGCGATTCTCCTGCCTCCGACTTCTGAGTAGCTGGGATTACAGGCACCTGCCAACATGCCCAGCTAATTTTGTATTTTTATTAGAGATGGGGTTTCACCATGTTGGTCAGGCTGGTTTGGAACTCCTGACCTCAGGTGATCCACCTGCCTCAGCCTCCCGAAGTGCTAGGATTACAGGCATGAGCCATCGCCTGTATTTTTCATAGACTAATTTTTGTATTTATTTATTTATTTTTTTTGAGACGGAGTCTTGCTCTGTTGCCAGGGTGGAGTGCAGTGGTACGATCTCAGCTCACTGCAACCTCCGCCTCCCAGGTTCAAGCAATTCTCCTGCCTCAGCCTCCTGAGTAGCTGGGACTACAGGTGCATGCCACCATGCCTGGCTAATTTTTCTTTTTGTATTTTAGCAGAGATGGGGGTTCACCATGTTGCCCAGGCTGGTCTTGAACTCCAGAGCTCAGGCATTCTGCCTGCCTCGGCCTCCCAAAGTGCTAGGATTACAGTCATGAGCCACCGCGCCCGGCTGTATTTTTACTAGAGATGGGATTTCACCACATTGGCCAGGCTGATCTCAAAACTCCTGACCTCAAGATCCACCCGCCTTGGTCTCCCAAAGTGCTGGGATTACAGGGGTGAGCCACCATGCCCAGCCCGGAAGGGCCTTTTGTGAGGGTGAAGGTGAGGTAATATTAGTCCTTCCAGAGACTCACAGAACCTTAGATTCCCAGCCTGATCCCAGACATTACCTGAAACATGTGTGTATATGTTTCTAAGTGTGTGCATGTGTATATGACATGTAAATTCAAGTGCTTGTATGTATATATGAGAGCATTTGCATGTATATGAGTATAGATTTGTACATGTGTTTGTGTTTATATGTTATTTGTATGTGTATGCACATGTGTGTGTGCATGTGTGTTTGAACATATACATGCCTGATTACCTACATAGGTAACCTGAATATAACTGGGGTTCCATAAGGCCCACTGTCAGTGTAGTATCCCAGTCATAGGGATACAGCCTGGCAACCAAAATATAATGAAAACTACTTCAAACTTTTACTCAGGTTAGGATTGCATTGGGCTGCAAGTACAGAAACTCCAACAAGCAATGACTTAAATAAAAGGGGTTAATTTTCCCACATGTTTAAAAAGAAGTCCAGGGGTCAGCTATTCAGGCTGCTGTAGATGCTCAAGGATGCCATCAAGGAACCAGGCTTCTAGCTTCCTGCTCTGCCATTTTAATTATGGGCGGTTTTCTTCTTCGTGGAGGCAGGATGGTGGCTGCATCCCAAGAATTGTGTTCATATTCCAGGCAGAAAGAAGACAAAAGCCAAAGAATCTTTTCTCCTGGTATTTTGGCTATCTGTTGCTATATCACAAACCATCCCTAAAATTTAGTGGTTTAGAAAACAATAATTTATTATTTCTTCTTGAGATGGGGGATCTCGCTCTGTCACCCAGGCTGGAGTGCAGTGGTGCGATCTCAGCTCACTGCAACCTCTGCCTCCCAGGTTCAAGTGATTCTGGTGTCTCAGCCTCCCAAGTAGCTGGGACTACAGGTGCCCGCCATGATGTCTGGCTAATTTTTTGTGTTTTTAGAAGAGATGGGGTTTTGCCCTGTTGGCTAGGTTGGTTTTGAACTCCTGGCCTCAAGTGATCTGCCCGGCTCAGCTTCCTAAAGTGGTGGGATTACAGGCGTGAGCCACCATGCCTGGCCTCAAGCCTCTTTAGTTTTGTTGTTGTTTTGTTTTACTGTTTTTTTTTTCTTTTTTTTTGAGACGGAGTTTCGCTTTTGTTGCCCAGGCTGGAGTGCAATGGCACGATCTCAGCTCACTACAACCTCCACTTCCTGGGTTCAAGCGATTCTCCTGCATCAGTCTCCCTAGTAGCTGGGATTACAGGCATGCACCACCACACCCGGCTAATTTTGTATTTTTAGTAGAGATGGGGTTTCTCCACGTTGGTCAGGCTGGTCTTGAACTTCCTACCTCAGGTGATCCGCCCGCTTTGGCCTCCCAAAGTGCTGGGATTACAGGCGTGAGCCACCACACCCTGTCTGTTTTTCTGTTTTTTTAAGATGAGGTCTTGTGCTGTCATCTAGGCTGGAGTGCACTGGCACCCTTATAGCTTACTGCAGCCTCAGACTCCTGGGCTCAAGTGGTTCTCCTGCCACAGCCTCTAAGTAGCTGGGACTATAGGCAAGCGTCACCATGCCTGGCTAATGAAAAAAAATTTTTTTTTTCTTTTTTAGAGATGAGTGTCTCACTTTGTTGTCCAGGCTGGTCTCGAACTCCTGGGCTCAAGCCATTGTCCTGGCTCAGTCTCCCGAAGTTCTGGGATTACAGGTGTGAGCCACCATGCCAGCTTAGGTTTTTTTTTTTTTTTTCTGCTCTTATTAGTGAATTAGTTTGGTTCTGTGCAACAAGGAGAACCTGGGAGCTGGCCCAGAAGAGGATGTTCCTTAGAAACCAGGAGAAAGGGGCAAGATTAGGAATGGCCACACAGCAATAATTTAGGCCCTATCACACCATCATGCATGTTTGAGTGTGTGTGTATATTTGTGTGTATCTGCATACGTGTAGGCCGGGCATGGTGGCTCATGCCTGTAATCCCAGCACTTTGGGGGGCCACGCGGGGTGATCATTTGAGGACAGGAGTTTGAGACCAGCCTGGCCAACATGGTGAAACCCCATCTCTACTAAAAATAAAAAAAATAAGGCCAGGCACGGTGGCTTATGCCTGTAATCCTAGCACTTTGGGAGGCTGAGGCAGGTGGATCACAGGGTCAGGAGATCGAGACCATCCTGGCCAACATGGTGAAACCCCGTCTCTATTAAAAATACAAAAATTATTTTGGTATGATGGCGTGCGCCTGTAATCCCAGCTACTTGGGAGGCTGAGGCAGGAGAATCGTTTGAACCTGGGAGGCGGAGGTTGGGCCATTGCAGTGCAGCCTGGGTGACAGAGTGAAGCTCTGTTTCAAAAACAACAAAAACCCCACAAAATATATGAATATGTGTGTATGTCACACTCTCTTGTTCCTATGCCCCATGAGGCCCCAGCAACTGTGGCTGTAGCCCCAGCAGTGAGGGTTGCTCCTGATTCTCTCACGGACATCCCCCTGGTTTCTCCTGGTTTGGTGGTGGGTGGGGTTTCTTGGGCCAGGGTTGGGCAGCTGCAGCCTAATGGCCAGGTCCTTGTCTCCACCCATTTGTGCCTGCAGGTATCTGGAGATCTGCTCAGCAGATGGCCAAGATACCCTCTTCCTGAGGGCCAAGGATGAGGCTAGTGCGAGGTCGTGGGCGACTGCCATCCAAGCCCAGGTCAACGCTCTGACGCCGCGGGTCAAGGATGAGCTGCAGGCACTGTTGGCAGCCACCAGCACAGCTGGGAGCCAGGACATCAAGCAGATTGGCTGGCTAACTGAGCAGGTGCCTGCTGGGCCTGGGACCTATCCCTCCCTCTCTTCTGCTCCTTTGGAGCTGGCCCTGTTCCCAGTGCCCCTGGCCATCTCACCCTGCCTTGGCCCTCTGCCCTCTCCTCCCCTACCCATCCTCACTGCTGTTTTGTTCCCTGCAGCTGCCCAGTGGGGGCATGGCCCCCACCCTGGCCCTGCTAACTGAAAAGGAACTGCTCCTCTACTCTTCTCTCCCCGAGACCTGCGAGGCCCTGAGCCGACCAGCCCGTACTGCCCCACTCATTGCCACCAGGTACCCACGGGCAGGGGCAGTATGTCTCCCCCAGAACTTGCCAGGAGATGCTCCAGCAGGGCCCCAGAAGCTGGGAACTCCAGTCCTGTCCACCCTCAGCTATTCCCCAGGTGACCTGAAGCAAGTCTCTGCCCTGTCTGGGCCTCAGTTTCCTCATCTGTAAAATGGGTGCTTGGAACAAAAGGATATAAGGTCCCCACTAGCCACTCATTCACTGACACTTATGCCTTGTGCTGCATGGGTCAGAGGGCACAGAGCTGACCCCAACAGTTTCTGCCTCCAGAGAGAACCTTGTCTGGTTGAGGAGACAGACCCAGGAACAGCCATTACAGTGCAGGGTTTGTAGGAGCCACTTAACTCTGTTGGGGTAGTAGAGGAAGGCTTCAGGGAGGAGGTGACATTTGAGCTGGACTTTGATGGATGAGTAGAAGTTTTCCGTTTAAGAAAGGGTGAAAGAGCATCCCATGCAGAGAGAACATCATGGTCAAAGGTACAGAGGCATGAAGGGCTATAGCGTGTTCATGCAGCTATGAGTTTGTGATAACCAGAATTCATGCAGGAAATGGAGAGAAGGGAGTTGGCAGGGCCTGATCTTGCAGAGCTTCTATTGCCTGATTAAGGAATGTTAGCTTTATCTTAAGAGTTTGGTAGTGTTGAAGGGTTTAAGCTGGGGAATGAGGTGCTCTGGTTGCTTTAAGAGAATCCCTGTGGCTGCCACGTGGAGAATGCAGTGGAGAGTGCAGGATGGAGGTGGGGAGGTGCTGCAGTCGTGCAGGAGAGATGATGGTGGCTGGGGGAGGTGGAGGTGGGTGGCAGGAGCAGATGGAAAGGCAGCATTGGCATTGGAAACCACATGGGTGTAAAATTAACAGGGCTCCGTGCTTGCCAGATGGGGTGGGTGAAGGAGGGGTCCGGAATGAACAGGAGGTTTGGAGCTTGTGTCTGAGTGAGCGTGGGACTGGGGGTGGGGGTGGAAAGGGAGGAGGCTGGAGCAAGATGCTGAGTTAAGTCCAGAGTGTGTGTGTGGGATGGAGAGGGAGCTTGGATAGGAAGCTTGGGGACTCGAGGGTCTGCAGCTCAGGGCTGGAAAATGGAAGGCTGGTGTCAGCAGCAGTCTTGGTGGGGGGGAACTGAGCTATAGGAGAAAGAGTGGGTGGAGGGAGGAACAAAGAGGGATATGGGGCAGAACTCTTAGGTCTGCCCCAGAGAGGGGCAGTTGGCTTACCAAGGCCACACAGCAAGTGAGAGTCAAGCTGCAGGGGTCTGAAGTCCTTGTCACCCATGTCTCCTTACCTCAGGGTGGCTCTGGCCCGTGTGTCAGGAGCCTGCAGGCTACTAGGGATAACTAGGTCCTGGACTGTCTATGTAATCAAGTGATTCAAGTCAGGCAACAAAAGTTTATTGAGCACCTACTGTGGTCAGGCATGGTTTTAGTTACTGGGAATACAGTGGTGAACACAAGATCAAAATTTCTAACCTAGCTGACATTCTAGTGAAAAAGACAGCCAAAAACCAACCAAAACAAATAATAAAAAGTATAATTTCTGGTACCATGATTAAAAAGTAAGGCTAGTGAGTGACAAGGGTGCTATTTTGGACTGGGAGGTCAGAGGAGGTGACATTTAAACTAACATCTGAAGGAAGTGAGGGAGTGAGCCGTGCAGATAATCAGGGAAGCGTGTATAGGCAGAGGGAAGAGCATATGCAAAGGTGCTGAGGCAGGCATGTGCTAGGTGTGTGTGATGACACCAGTATAGCCAGAGCCAAGGGAGTGACGGGGAGGGTGGCAGGAGATGTCTCCTGCTGAGTCAATCAGTGCCCCCTGGCAAGTCCTGTCCTGTTAGGTGGTAAAGGATTTACAGGGTTTCTTCCCAGGTCACTGGCCCTTTTGCCCAGAACTATTTGCCCCCTGCCTGAGGCCTCATGCTCAGCCCTCTGCCCCCAACCCCCAGACTGGTGCACTCAGGCCCCTCCAAGGGCTCAGTGCCTTACGATGCAGAGCTCTCTTTTGCCCTGCGCACGGGCACGCGTCACGGTGTGGACACTCACCTGTTCAGCGTGGAGTCACCGCAGGAGCTGGCTGCCTGGACCCGCCAGCTGGTGGATGGCTGTCACCGGGCCGCCGAGGGTGTGCAGGAGGTGTCTACAGGTGTGCTGGGAGGATCTGGGAGTGTCCCTCTGGTAATAAGCCTCTTATCCCCAGGGGCATTCAAGCTTCCTTCTTTAGGGCACTTCAGGCAGGGACAGAAAATCGGGTTTGGAGGTCAAGGTGGGTGGATCACCTGAGGTCAGAAGTTCGAGACCAGCCTGGCCAACATGGCAAAACCCTGTCTCTACTAATAATACCAAAATTGGCTGGGTGCGGTGGCTCACGCCTGTAATCCCAGCACTTTGGGAGGCTGAGGAGGGTGGATCACTTGAGGTCAGCAGTTTGAGACCAGCCTGGCCAAAATGGTGAAACCCTGTCTCTACTAAAAATACAAAAATTAGCTGGGCATGGTGGTGGGCACCTGTAGTCCTAGCTACTCGGGAGGCTGAGGCAGGAGAATTGCTTGAATCTGGGAGGCAGAGGTTGTAGTGAGCCCAGATTGCGCCACTGCACTCCAGCCTGGGCGACAGAGCAAGACTGTCTCAAAAAAAACAAAAAACAAAAAACAAAAATTAACTGGGCATGGTACTAGGCGCCTGTAGTCCCAGCTATGCAGGAAGCTGAGGCACAAGAATCAGTTGAACCCGGGAGGTGGAGGTTGTGGTGAGCCGAGATTGCGCCCACTGTACTCCAGCCTGGGTAACAGTGTGAGACTGTTTCTCCAAAAAAAAAAAAAAAAGGAAGTTGGGTTTGGGCCCTCTGTTTTGGATGTGCAGGTGCCCTAGCAGGCAGAGACTCTTCTCCCTGGGGTTGTCTTGCCCCAGCTTTGTCAATCTGCTGGTGAGGATGTGAGAGATGGCACTTGGGGTAGGGTTGCCAGAGGAAATAAATACAGGACACCCAACCTCATTTGAATTTCAGGTTAACAATGAATACTTTTTTCACAGAAGTATGCCCAAATTAGTCATTGTTTATCTGAAATTTAAATTTAGCTGGGTAACTCTGCAGGTCTCCAAGGGCGGTGCTTGGTAGATCTGATGATGCCTTTATCAGGAGTGAGCCTCCTGTCTACGGCACATTTTAAGCTCCCCCTTTCTACTTGTGCTGCTGGAAGTGGGACTGGAAGTGGGTGTAGGTCCTCTGAGGGTGGGGGTGATGACTCTCTGCAGGGTGGGTGTACAGGTGCCACGACAAACAGTGAGCCTCCCATCCCTGGAGGCATTCAGGCCCCACTTTGTAAGCTGCGGTGGGGGTTGGAGGTTGGGGTGTAGTCTCTGAGATGCCAGCTGTGCCTGTACCTATGTGCCCTCCCTGCAGCCTGCACGTGGAACGGGCGTCCCTGCAGCCTGTCTGTGCACATCGACAAGGGCTTCACACTGTGGGCGGCTGAGCCAGGTGCAGCCCGAGCCGTGCTCCTACGACAGCCCTTCGAGAAGCTGCAGATGTCTTCAGATGACGGTGCCAGTCTCCTTTTCCTGGACTTTGGAGGTGCTGAAGGCGAGATCGTGAGTGAGGGGCTGCCTCTGCACCCTGGGGAGGAGGGGGTGTGACTCTTGGAGGCCAGGCTGGCCAGGGCCCTGACTCCTCTCTCTATCCACCCTCCAGCAGCTGGACCTGCACTCGTGTCCCAAAACCATAGTCTTCATCATCCACTCCTTCCTGTCGGCCAAAGTCACCCGCCTCGGGCTGTTGGCCTAGAAGTCGCCGGATGCACTAGCCCTGAAGAGCGGTGTCCATGACATGGCCTGAGCTGGGCCTCCACTGACTGCCTGTTCACCCCTGGGCTGAGGGAAGGGAGAGGAGAGGAACAAGGGCCTCTGAGACCCCACCCCTGAGGGAGACTGGATTGGTCTTGGGGCCCAGGACCCAGACCCAGGACAGAGTGGACTCTGCCTGTGATGGGGTGGCCTTCCTGCTGCCCCCCTCCACCAGTGCCTTTTGCAGAGAGATATTTTGTGTACACAGAAGCCATTCCGAGTCTGGGACCTGCCCCTGTGCGGATCCTGACCCCAGTCAACAGCTGAGCTGCCAGGCCTCGAGGCCCCTAAGCCACCCCCAGAGGTACCATCTGAAGCTGGAGTCCCCTGGGGTCAGCAGCAAGAGAAAGAAGAGGAGACTTTCTGTTTGTTTTTCCCCTCAGCCCTGCCACCATGGGGAGTCTGTTTTTTCTCTTCATCCTCTCTCTCTTCTCCTTACTCTTGGATAAATAAACAGCCTGTGAGCATACAGGCAGCCCGGCCCAGTGTCTGTGGTCTGTGCCTTGGCCTTTGGGTCCTGGGGTGGCCCCTGCAGTCCCAAGATGGACCAGGCCAAGGACTGGGGCACCTTTCCCTGGAGAAGAACAGACCTTTACCACATGGGCCAAAGACAGCGTATTGGTTATCTATTGTTGTGTGACAAATTACTCCAAAATTTGCAGCTTAAAATGACAAAAATTCATTATCTCTTAGGTTCTGTGGGTCAGGAATTTGAGAGGGGCTAAGCTGGGCTGTTCTTGTCTCAGGGTCGCTCATGAGGTTGCAGTCAAGTTGTCGGCTAGGGCTGCAGTCATCCGAAGGCTTGACTGGGGCTGGAGGATCCATTCCAATACTGCTCATGCACATGGCTGTGGGTAGGAGGTCTCAGTTCCTCACCATGTAGGGCTAACCCTAGAGCTGCTGCTTGAGTTTTCTCATGATATGGCAGTTGGCTTTCCCCACAGTGAGACAGAAAAGAGAGCAAGGAGGAAGCCACAAACAGTGCCTCTTATGACCCAGTCTTGGAAGCCATACACTGTTGTTTCTGCTTTGTTCTATTCATTAAAAATGAGTCACTAAGTTCAGTCCACACTCAAAGGGAGGGGAATTAGGCTCCACCTCTTGAAGAAAGGAATGTCAAAGAATTTGTGGACCCATGTCAAAGCCATCTTAGAGAGCTTCAGGACCCTTTCCTGCAGAAGGGAGGTGGAGTGGCATGTGTTTGGTGCTTCGGAAACTGCGATGTGCTGGCTGGATGTAAGTGAGCGGTGGTTACCTAAAATCCCTACCTAAAATCACAATGACAACAGCAATGATGGAGAACTTTTTTTTTTTTGAGACAGAGTCTTGCTCTGTCACCCAGGCAGGATCTCAGCTAACTGCAACCTCCACCTCCTGGTTCAAGCGATTCTCCTGCCTCAGCCTCCCGAATAGCTGGGATTATAGGCGCCTGCCACCATGCCCCACTAATGTTTTGTATTTTTAGTAGAGAGAGGGTTTCACCATGTTGGCCAGGCTGGCTTTAAACTCCTGACCTCAAGTGATCCTCCTGCATCAGCTTCCCAAAGTGCTAGGACACCGTGCCAAGCCCAGAACTTTTTTTTTTTTAAACTTTCGAAAGGTTCAGTTTCTTCAATGTAGCGACAAGATAAAACAAAGATGATGTGCCTGGTGTGATGGCTCATGCCTGTAATCCCAGCACTCTGGGAGGCTGAGGTGGGCGGATCACCTGAGATCAGGAGTTCAAGACCAGCCTGGCCAACATGGTGAAACCCTGTCTCTACTAAAAATATAAAAATTAGCCAGGCATGGTGGCACCTGCCTGTAATCCCAGCTACTCAGGAGGCTGAGGCAGGAGAATTGCTTGAACCTGGGAGGTGAAGGTTGCGGTGAGCCGAGATCGCGCCACTGCACTCCAGCCTGGGTAACAGAGTGAGACTCAGTCTCAACAAAACAAAACAAACAAACAACAACAACAACAAATTAGCTGGGCATGGTGGTGTGCACTTGTAATCTCAGCTACTTGGGAGGCTGAGACAGGAGAATCATTTGAACCCTGGAGGTGGAGTTTGCAGCGAGCAGAGATTGCGCTACTGCACTCCAGCCTGGGCCCCGGAGCATGACTCTGTCTCAAAAAAAAAAAAAAAAAACAAAACAACCAGGTAACTTAACTTTGAGGCAATCAGTTTTAGCTTACTTATAATGGCAGCATTGTTTCTTTGTGAAAATGAAACTTTCTCAGCTTATCCACTAAATTTTCAGCAACATCCCAAACCACCAAAGACTCACTCCTTTTCCTTCTGGCCATCAGCAGTCTGGTGCCTTCACTTGGAACACCGCCCCCTGCCCTATTTTTTGTTTTTGAGGTGGGGTCTCGCTTTGTTGCCCAGGCTGGAGTGCAGTTGCGGGATCCCGGCTCACTGCAGCCTCGGTCTCCCAGGCTCAAGTGATCCTCCTACCTCAGCTTCCCAAGTTGCTAGGAGTACAGGACTGTGCCACCATGGCTGGCTAATTTTTTATTTTTTAATTTGTTGTAGAGATGGGGTCTTGCCATGTTACCCAGGCTGGTCTCACACTCCTGAACTCAAGCAATCCTCCTGTCTTGGCCTCAAGCAATTCTCTTGCCTCAGACTCCTGAGCAGCTGGGATACAGGCGCTCGCCACCATGCCCGGCTAATTTTTTTTGTATTTTTAGTAGAGACGGGGGTTTCACCATGTTGGCCAGGCTGGTCTCGAACTCCTGACCTCAGGTAATCCGCCTGCCTTGGCCTCCCAAAGTGCTGGGATTACAAACATGAGCCACTGTGCCTGGCCACTATATATATATATTATTTATATATATATATTATATATAAATAATATATATAATATATATATTTCTATATCTAGAATGAGATTTATTATAAGGAATTGGCTCAGGTGATTATAGAGGCTGAGAAGTCCTACAATTTGCCATCTGCAAGCTGCACACTGAGGAAAGGTGGTGGTGTAAATTCCAGTTTGAATCTAAAAGACTGAGAATCAGGAGTGCCAATGGTGTTTAAGTCCCAGTCCAAGGGCAGGAGAAGACCAATGTCTCAGCTTAAGCAGTCAGGCAGAGAGAGAATTCAACCTTGCTCTGCCTTCCTGTCCTATTTGGGTCCCCAAGGGGTTAGATGATGTCCATCCAGACTGCGGAGGGCAGTCTACTCTACTCAGTCTACCAAAGCTAATCTCTTCCTCAAGAAACACCCAGAAATAACCAGATATCTGGGCAACCTGTGGCCCAGTCAAGTTGACACAAATAATTAACCAGCACAGTGTTCTGCATTATTTCCCAGTGTTCTCCAGCAGGATTAAGACCTAGATGCCTGCAAGAAAGTTGCTTGATAACAAGTTTATTGGCTGTCTCCCCTTCCCTGTTTCACTCCCCTACTAACCTACCAGTGTTTCCTGAGATTACTTTGCAAATCAACTACCCGCACTCAACTACTTGTCTCAGGAGCCGGGCACAGTAGCTCATGCCTGTAATCCCAGCACTTTGGGAGGCCAAGGTGGGTGGATCACCTCAAGTGGGGAGTTAGAGACCAGCCTGGCCAATATGGTGAAACCCCGTCTCTACTAAAAATACAAAAATTAGCCAGGCGTGGTGGCGCATGCCTGTAATCCCAGTTACTTGGGAGGCTGAGGCAGGAGAATCGCTTGAATCCAGGAGGCGGAGGTTGCAGTGAGCCGAGATTGGGCCACTACACTCCTGCCTGTGTAACAGAGTGAGACTCGGTCTGAAAAAAAAAAAAAAAAAAAAACTTGTCTCAGGGTCTGCTTCTGGGGAGCCCAAACTAAGACAGAAAGCAGTCATTTATTCATTCAACAAATTTTCATTAAGCCCTTCTATGAGTCAGACCCTGTGTAGACCATGGGGATAAAGCCATGAACAAGACACGACATGTCCCTCCCTAGCTGATAATCCAGGGAATAGACAATGATAAGAAAATAAGTAATGCCAACGTTTTGAATAGTGACAAATATGGTGAAGAAAATAATATGAGAGGTGATGGAGTAGTTTATATGAAGTGGTCAGAGAGGGTCTCTCTGAAGAGCTGATATTTATGCTGAGACCTAAAGGATGAGAAGGGGCCAGCCATAAAACAATTTTGGAGAAGAGCATTCCAGAAAGATACTAGTAAGAAGAGAGGCTCTGTGGGTGTGGTGTCGCATGCCTGTAATCCCAGCTACTTGGGAGGCTGAGGCAGGATAATTGCTTGAACCCGGGAGGCGGAGGTTGTAGTGAGCCGAGGTCACGCCATTGCACTCCAGCCTGGGAAACAGAGCAAGACTCCGTCTCAAAAAAGAAAAAAAAAAAAAAAGAAGAGAGGGTCTGAAATAAACATTTGCTTGGGATATTGAAGGAGCAAAATAAAATTATGTAGTTGAAGTACAGTCAACTAGAGAGAACACAGTAGGAGAAGTAAGTGGTAAGAAGTACGTGGGTTGGAGAAGTAAAAGTAAGCAGGGGGCCAGACATGGTGGCTCATGCTTGTCATTCCAGCACTTTGGGAGGCTGAGGTGGGAGGATCACTTGAGACCAGGAGTTTCAGACCAGCCTGGCCAACATGGCGAAACCCCATCCCTAGTAAAAACAAAAATCGACCAGGCGTGGTGGTGCTTGCCTGAAATCCTAGCACTTTAGGAGGTCGAGGTGGGCGGATCACTTGAGGCCAGGAGTTTGAGACCAATCTGGCCAACATGGGGTGAAACCCTGCTCTACTAAAATACAAAAATTAGCTTGGAGTGGTGGTGCATGCTTGTAATCCCAGCTACTCGGGAGGCTGAGGCAGGAGAGTCGCTTGAACCTGGGAGGCAGATGTTGCAGTAAGCCGAGATTGCACCACTGCACTCCAGCCTGCGCGACAGAGTGAGTGAGACGCCGTCAAAAAAAAAAAAAAAAAAAAAAGCAGGGGCCACATCATGCAGGCCCCTAGGACACAGTAGGAAATCTGGATTTTATTGCAAGGGCAATGGAAAGCTCTTAAGCTTTTCTTTTTCTTTTTCTTTTTTTTTTTTTTGAGACAGAGTCTTACTCTGTCGCCCAGGCTGGAGTGCAGTGGCTCAATCTTGGCTCACTGCAATCTCTGCTTCCCGGGTTCAAGCAATTGTCCTGCCTCAGCCTCCCGAGTAGCTGGGACTACAGGCACGTGGCACCATGCCCAGCTATTTTTTATTTTTAGTAGAGATGGGGTTTTACCATATTGGCCAGGCTGGTCTCGAACTCCTGACCTCATGATCCACCCACCTCAGCCTCCCAAAGTGCTGGGATTACAGTTGTGAGCCACAGTGCCCGGCTGTTTTTGTTTTTTCCTTTTTCGAGACGTGGTCTCATTCTGGTACCCAGGCTGGAGTGCAGTGTTGAGATCATGGATCACTGCTGCCTCAACTTCCCTGGCTCAAGCAATCCTCCGTGCCTCAGCCTTCTGAGTAGCTGGGACCACAGGCACCCGCCACCATGCCGGGCTAATTTTTTTTTTTTTTTTGTAGAGATGGAGTTTCATCATGTTGCTCAGGCTAGTCCAGAACTCCTGGGCTCAAGCAATCTGCCCGCCTTGGCCTCCCAAAGTGCTGGGATTACAGGTGTGAGCCACCACGCCCGGCCTGCCATGGAGAGTTTTCAGGAGAGGAGTGATATAATTTGATTTAATAAAACAAACACAAATTCCCTTAGGCTATGTGTGGGAAACTGTTCTCAGGAGACAAGGTGACCGTTAGCAGGCTACTGTGATTGTTTCTGATGAGACAATGGTGGCCTGGATAGTTGTAGCTATTGAGTAGACAGATTTGACATTTTGTGGTTAGAGTTGACAGGGCTTGCTGACAGATAGAATGTGGGGATCCAGGGAGGTGAAGAAAATGACCATTCAGTTCCTCCTAGTGCACCTGGAAGGATGGTTGGGCCATTTACTGAGATGGGCCAGAATGACAGGTACAGGTTTTTGGTGAAGGTGCGGTGTGTGGAAATGAAGAGTTCTGTATAAGTTAGAGATGGTCATCAGACACCCAAGAAGGGGTGTCAAGTAGGCGGCTGAGCTATGGCTCTGGAACTGCAGGGAGGGTCCAGCTGGAGATGTGAATCAGGAAGTCATTAACCTACAGGGCAGTACCCTCCAATAGAAATAGTGCGTGAACCTCTTAGGTGACTTAAAATTTCCCAGTAAGGACCAGGCACGGTGGCTCACGCCTACAATCCCAGCACTTTGGGAGGCCAAGGTGGGTGGATGGCTTGTGCCTAGGTAGGGGTTTGAGACCAGCCTGGGCAACATGGGGAGACCCATCTCTACAAAAAAAATAAAAAAAAAATTTAGCTGGGCGTGGTGGCGCCTGCCTGTAGTCCCAGCCACTTGGGAGGCTGAGGTGGGAGGATTGCTTTAACATGGGAGGCGGAAGCTGCAGTGAGCCATGATCACACCATATTCCTCCCCGCCCGCTAGCCACATTGAAAAAGTAAAAAGAAACAACAGGTGAACTTAATTCAAATATTTCTACCACCATAGCTACAAATAAAAAAAATTAATTCAACGAATGTACTTATTTAACCCAATATATCCCAACAATTATTGCAGCACATAATCAATATAAACATTATACATATGAAGCATTTGACACTATTTGACATTTCTTCTTCCACATCCGGTGTATCTGACATTTAGCGCACATTTGATTTGCACTCACCCACTTTGAGGCGCTCAGTTGCCGCTTAAGTCCGTGGCTAGTGGCTGCCCTAAAGTTCAGCACCGCCACGGAGCTTTGGGTCCACCCGGACTGTAAAAAGGAAGCACTTCCGTTAGAATGACCCGGCCTGAAGTAGCGGCGGAACGGAAGTCGCTTGTGTATGAGCGCAGCAGCCGACCAGTGAGGGGACCCGACTTGCCGGCAGAACTTACGCTGCGGAACCCCGGGCACTGTTGCTGCTGCGGGAGGTGAGCAGCGCGCCCGCCGGGGTGGTCTGCGCACCTGCTTTTGACTGGCGCCTGGGGCAGGAGGGGCCGCGGATCCTGGGAAGCGCACGGTGTTCAAGAGGGAGGATGGCACGGTGGTTATGGCGTGGGGCCTGGCGTCAGGCTGTAGGGGTTCGTACCCTAACCCCGCTGCCTAACCCCGTGTGACCTTGGACAGGTCGCCTCCACTTCTTCCAAGGCTTCGCTTCACCACCGGTGAAGAGGGGTTGACAGTATAGCCTGCCTCACAGGGTTGCTGTGAGGGTTATAGGTAATAATTCGCGGAAAATGCTTTGCACCATGCCTAACGCATTGTAACCAGCCAGTAAAATGTTTGGGATGTTGTACGCTATTGTTCTAGCCTCATTGCCGACTGTCAGAACTAATTTCGAGCCTCCAGAGAGGCTTCTACACTGTGTTATGCAAAGCATTTTGCTTGTATTATTGCATTTGATCCCACAGTAGGCTTATGGAGATAGGTGCTATTATCCCCATCTAGAGGCTCCCAGAGTTTAAGACAGGTGCCTAAGGTTTAGCTGGCTTGGCAGCAGTGGGGTCAGATTCTGACTCTAGGGTCCATACTGTTTTTTTTTTTTTTTTTTTTTTTTGAGACGGAGTCTTGCTCTGTCGCTCAGGCTGGAGTGCAGTGACGCGATCTCGGGTCACTGTAGTCCCTGCCCCGCGAGTTCCAGCGATTCTCCTGCCTCAGCCTCCTGGGTAGCTAGGATTACAGGCGCATACCACCACGCCCGGCTAAGGTTTGTATTTTTAGTGGAGTCCATACTCTGAACCAGGATGCTCTAATACTCTCCATGAAAGGGTGTGTGGGCTGTGAATGTGCAGTTAGTGAACGCTTACTGTATCTCAAATTGGGTTTTTAATATCTTATTCTTACAACACTTCTTGGGGGGTAGGTGCTGCTTTTATCCTTATTTTACACATATGGAATTGGCGGCTCAGAGACAGAAATTTGTCTTGCCAAAGGTCACACAGCAATTATGGAGTAGAAATGGGCGATTTTAAAGCTCACACTTTAAGGCTGTTCTTCTCTGACTCTTGAAACTGGGTTGGCATTGCTCCTAAGTGCTAGTAGCAGATGTGGCAGGTGATCTCATTGGAAAGGTAATGGGCCACATCTGCTCTTTACACATGTGTAGCAGGGTTCCCCTAACCCTAGGTGGTAGAATGGTCCGTGGTCCGTGAGGAACCGGGTTGCACAGCAGGAGGTGAGCAGCAAGCTGGCATTACTGCCTGAGCTCTGCCTCCTGTCAGATTGGCCGCTGCATTAGATTCTCAGGAACACAAACCCTATTGTGAACTGCATGTATGCAAGGGATCTAGTTTGTGCATTCCATTTCCTTTTTTTTTTTTTTTTTTTTGGGACAGGGTTTCTCTGTTGCCCAGGCTGGAGTGCGGTGGCGCAATCTCGGCTCACTGCAACCTCTGCCTCCCTGGCTCAAGTGATCCTCCTACCTCAGCTTCTCAAGTTGCTGGGATTACAGGCACACACCACAGTGGCTGGCTAATTTTTTATTTTTTAATTTGTTGTAGAGACGGGGTCTTGCCATGTTGCCCAGGCTGGTCTCGAACTCCTGAGCTCAAGCAATCCGCCTGCCTCGGCCTCCCTAAGTGCTGGGATTGTAGATGTGAGCCACTGCACCAGCTCAAGATTGCACGCTCCTTACGAGAATCTAAATGCCTGAGGTGGAACAGTTTCAACACACCCCTGCTTCCCTGTCTGTGGAAAAATTGTCTTCCATGAAACCGATTCCTAGTACCAAAAAGGTTGGGAACCACTGATGTTTAGCAGCTGCCGTGAGGCAGCTACCACAATGGGAGATGGTGAAGGTGTAGAAGTGAATGATACTTGTTCCCTGCATTCAGGAACCTGCCAGTTTACTAGGGCTGGCAGAAGTGTCAGTAATAATTAACAGCAAAGTGTGATGAGTCTTGTGATGGAGAGGTAGAAGACAGCTTTGGGAACTCGGAGGAGGATCCCACCTAGACTTCAGGGGTGATGGCCAGAGCAGGCTTCCCAGAGGAAGAAAGCTGAAAGTACCATAGGCCACTAGAGAGAAGATAAATACCAGCCAGAGAACAGCATGTGTAAAATCCTATAAGCTAGTGAAGATTAATACAAAGAAGTGTGGCATGGCTGGAGTGTGGTAGGCCGTAGACGTGGGGTCTATTAAAAATATATGGTGATCCTAGAATTCTTCCTTAGTCAGAAAACTAAAAAAAAAAAAAGAAGTAAATAGTATGGCTTCATCTCCTGTACCTTAGTCACCTAAGTCTTCCTGGGAGGCAACTATTGTTTCTTAGCATTCTAGAGATATTGTATGTACCTGCAAATAGGTACCTCAATATTCCCACCCTCTTTCCTCACAGATTCAACAACAGTATAATGTAGGTAGCATGGAGCATTTTGCTTCCTTGCCTTTGTCATGTATAAGTTCAGTCTCACTTTTTTTTTTTTTTTGAGATAGGGTCTTACTCTGTCACCCAGGCTGGAGTGCAGTGATGTGATTATGGCTCACTGCAGCGTTGATCTCCTGGGCTCAAGCAATCCTTTCATCTCAACCTCCTGAGTAGCTGAAACTACAGGTGTGCATCACTGTGCTCAGCTATTTTTTGTTATTTTTATAGAGATGAGGTCTCACTATGTTGCCCAGGCTGGTCTCGAATTCCTGGCTCAAGTGATGTTTCTGTCTCAGCTTCCCAAAATGCTGGGATTACAGGCATGAGCCACTGCACCCGGCCACCAGCCTTGGTTTCTAACAGTTGTATCTTGTTCCATTGTATGGATGTACCAGAACTTACTTAACTAGTCCTTTATTGATAACATTTAGATCTTTCCCTTTCCTTTGCTATTAGAAACACTGTTGCATTGAATATCTTTTATTTTTATTTTTTGAGACAATCTCACTCTGTTGCCCAGGCTAGAGTGCAGTGGCGTGATCTTGGCTCACTGCAACCTTCTCCTCCTGAGCTCAAGAGATTCTCATGCCTCAGTCTCCTGGGTAGCTCAGAATCCAGGTGTGTGCCACCACATCCAGCTAATTTTTTGTGTTTTTAGTAGAGATGAGGATTCACTGTGTTGGCCAGGCTGGTCTCGAACTCCTGGCCTCAAGTGATCCACCAGCCTCAGCATCCCAAAGTGCTGGGGTTACAGACATGAGCCTAGACTGAATGTCTTTATACATAGGTCATTTTGTGTGTGTATAGATTTATCTGCAGGATAAATATGAGTGGAAATGCTTTGTCAGATGGTTTGCACACTTGTAATTTTGATGGAAAGTGGCAAATTGTTCTCTATACAGGTTGCGTTATTTGCTAAACCAAGTGTGAGAGGGTCTGGGTGGAAAGTTTTAAGGTAGTAGTTTGAAAATCTTTTTTTTTTTTTTTTTTTTTGAGACGGAGTTTCGCTCTGTTGTTCAGACTGTAGTGCAGTGGTGCGATCTCGGTTTATAGCAACTTCTGCTTCCTGGGTTCAAGCGATTCTCCTGCCTCAGCCTCCTGAGTAGTTGGGACTATAGGCACTTACCACCACATCTGGCTAACTTTTGTATTTTTAGTAGAAACGGGGTTTTGCCATGTTGGCCAGGCTGGTCTTGAACTCCTGACCTCAAGTGATCCTCTTGCCTTGGCCTCCCAAAGTCCTGGGATTACAGGCATGAGCGGCTGTGCCCAGCCAAGACTCTTGAAGGGTAGAAGGAGTCGCTGATCAGGCATACAATGCTCTCACATTAGTTGCTTTCCTTCTGAAGGAACTCAAAGGAAGATGCCCTCAGACAGTGAGTGGTTTTCACTTTATTAAGAGGCAGTGTAGCAAGATGGGTATTGGCACGGGCTTTGCATCCATATGGATTTTTACCTGAGTCCTTGTTTGACTGCTTACGGGCTGTAGGAGCTTAGGTGAGTTCCTCAACCTATGTCTTCCGGAATGGGAACAATAATAGTGTCTGCTTCCTAGGATTGCTGTAAAGATTTAATGAGTTAATACACTTAAAGCCTTGGGAACTGGTCTTGGCACAAGGTGCTATTTTGTCATTTTGTCAGGGCTTTCCATCTCATCTCTACCACCACTTGTTTTGAAAACACTGCCTGGATTTGTATCTCATCTCTGGCACTCCTTTGTGTGGTCTTGGGCAAGTTGCCTCAGTTTTTTTCAACTGTAAAACAGAGGTCATATTATTAGGAGTACCTTCTTCATGGGCTTTTGTGAGGGGTAAATGGATGTATACACTTGAAGTGCTCACAGCAGTGTCCTCTCCATGGTGTTCAATAAATGCTGGTGATGTCTGTCATTCTTTTGCAGACCGTGGGCTGTTTAGTGCCATGCACCCTTTACAGTGTGCCCTCCAAGTGCAGAGGTCTCTGGGGTGGGGACCATTGGCCTCTGTGTCTTGGCTGTCACTGAGGATGTGCAGGGCACACAGCAGTCTCTCTAGTACCATGTATCCCAGTCCAGAGAGGCAGGAGGATGGAGCTCGGAAGGATTTCAGCTCCAGGCTGGCTGCTGGACCAACTTTTCAACATTTTTTAAAAAGTGCCTCAGCTCCCCAGGAGAAGCTGTGTTCAGAAGTGGAAGACCCACCTCCCTATCTCACGTTGGATGAACTTCTTGGAAGGCAGAGAAAAGGTTGGTTTTACTTCGCTTATCCCTTTGGGCTTCCTGCCTTGCTCCTCTCTGTCATTCCTGGCATGATTCTTTTATTACACACCTGGCTTGAAAGGTTAACAGTGTGGGAAGGCTGTGGGAATCATCAGACTCCACCAAGTAATATTAATATCAAGAAACTCGACTGGGCATGGTGGCTCGTGCCTGTAATCCCAGCACTTTGGGAGGCCGAGATGGGTGGATTGCTTGAGCCCAGGAGTTCAAGAACAGCCTGGGTAACATGGTGAAACACTGTCTCTACAAAAAATAAAAAATTAGCCTGGTATGATAGCGTGCACCTGTAGTCCTAGCTACTCAGGAGGCTGAGGTGGGAGAATCATTTGAGCAAAAGCTGATTATCATTCAGCTCTTTTTTTTTTTTTTGAGACGGAGTCTCGCTCTGTCACCCGGGCTAGAGTGCAGTGGCACGATCTCGGCTCACTGCAAGCTCCGCCTTCTGAGTTCACGCCATTCTCCTGCCTCAGCCTCTCCGAGTAGCTGGGACTACAGGCACCTGCCACCACGCCCGGCTGATTTTTTTATATTTTTAGTAGAGACGGGGTTTCACCGTGGTCTCGATCTCCTGACCCCATGATCCACCCACCTCGGCCTCCCAAAGTGCTGGGATTACAAGCATGAGCCACCGTGCCCGGCCTATCATTCAACTCTTAACTTTTAGTTGGAATTTATTGGAGTCTGGAAATAAGACCTGCTGGTGGGGACAGGGGTTGATCTTGGAATATAGTTTGAAGCTGCCAGAATGTGAAATTCATATTCTTATAACTGTGTACAAAATTTGTTTTACTTCATAATATAGCCTTGCTTTCATTTAATATGAAGTTACTGTAAGAAGATGCCTCATTTTAATTTTGTGACTTTATGTACCCTCTGGCCACTGCTGCTACTTCCAGAGGCTGGAAAACCTCTTTATTTTGAGGAGGAGTGTAACATGTGGATTTATACTTATTTTCCCTTCAGGCTGATGAACACTATCAGTTAGCCCTTCCTTTCTTTTCTTTTTTTTTTTCTTTTTCCTTTTTTTGAGACTTGCTCTGTCTCCCAGGCTGGAGGGCAATGGTGCAATCTCAACTCACTGCAACCTCTGCCTCCTGGGTTCAAGTGATTCTCCTGCCTCAGCCTCCTGAGTAGCTGGGATTACAGGTGCACGCCACCACACCTGGCTAATTTTTGTATTTTTAGTGGAGATGTGGGTTTTACCATTTTGGCCAGGCTGGTCTTGAACTCCTGACCTCAAGTGATCTGCCGGCCTTGGCCTCCCAAAGTGCTGGGATTACAGGCATGAGCCACCACGCCCGGCCTAGTCCTTCCTTTTCTAATTGTTTTTATAACTATATTTCCTTGATTCTCAGGTACATGTTTTCCCCATTTAAAAGATAACATGGCTTGTAATTGGTGTGGATATATAATGTGTATTTTTTTTGTTTGTTTGAGACAGGGTCTCACTCTGTTGCCCAGGCTGAGTGCAGTGGTGTGATCATGGCTCACTGCAGCCTCAGTCTCCTGGGCTCAAGCAGTTCTACCTCAGCCTCCTGAGTAGCTGGGACCACAGGCATGTATCACTTGGCTAATTTTTAAAATTTTTGTAGAGACAGGGTCTCCCTTTGTTGCCCTGGCTGGTCTCAAACTCCTGGGCTCAAGTAATCCTCCTGTCTCAGTCTCCCAAAGTACTAGGATTATAGGCATGAACCACTGTGCCCAGCCTAATATGGTATTTCTTTTGTTCTGAAGGTCTATCATTAATTTGGGGGTACATCTGGCAATTTATGTTATCTTAGGATTGAGGCAATAGGGGACTTAGTGGATAACCAGATGCCTCAGATATTTCTAGAGCATTTGGGAAGGAGACCTTTTGAGACATGAGACCCCTTGTTGTCTGTCTACCATGGATTCCCCCCAACCTCTTACTGCAGTATACCTCGAGACCTATGGCTGCCAGATGAATGTGAATGACACAGAGATAGCCTGGTCCATCTTACAGAAGAGTGGCTACCTGCGGACCAGTAACCTCCAAGAGGTACATGCATTTCCTATTTCCTTTGTTTCCTGGACCTGGGCAAGATTCTGCATTTGTGCCAGTTCTTAGGTGCGGTTTCAGGAGCAGGGTGCCCCCTGGTGAGAGAGAGTTCCCTTGGGTGAAGTGTTCACCATGGGACTGAGTTGTACTTTTGTTACAGCTATTTTTGAAACTTTTATGGTGATGTGTGCCTTCAGACAAGGAGCTAAGTTAAGAATTGGCTGTGGGGAGGGAAGTTGGAGAGTTACTGTTTAATGAGTACACAGTTTTAGTTGCAGAAGATGAAAAAGTTATGGAAAATGCATAGTTATGAAATTGCAGATGTTCTTAATGCCACAGGACTGTACCCTTAAAAATGGTTAAAATGTCCAGGTGTGGGTCACCATGCCTTTAATCCCAGGACTTTGGGAGGCCAAGGCAGGAGGATTGCTTGAAGGCAGGAGTTTGAGGCTGCAGTGAGCTATGGTTATGCTATTGCTCTTCAGCCTGGGCAAGTGAGCGAGACTCCCTTCTCTATTAAAAAAAAAAAAGAAAAAAATAGTTAAAGAAAAATAATAGGCTGGGTGCAGTGGCTCATGCCTGTAATCCTATCACTTTGGGAGGCCAAGGCGGGTGGATCACTTAAGGTCAGGAGTTCGAGACCAGCCTGACCAACATGGTAAAACCCCATCTCTACTAAAAATACAAAAATTAGCTGGGCGTGGTGGTGGGCGCCTGTAATCCCAGGCTGAGGCAGGAGAACTGCTTGAACCGCTCGGGAGGTGGAGGTTGCAGTGAGCCGAGATTGCCCCACTGCACTCCAGCCTGGGAAACAGAGTGAGACTCTGTCTCAAAAAAAAAAAAAAAAAAAGGGAAAAAAAATAATAAAGAGCTGTAGGGCAGGAATTGTATAAGGCTAATATCCAAGATTGTAATTTTCCTTGTTTTCCTTTCTCTCCATTCAGGCAGATGTGATTCTCCTTGTCACGTGCTCTATCAGGTGCGAATTTGTTCTTTTCCTAGGAGTGAATGTGTTTTATGTAATAATGCCAGAGCTAACAGTGCCTGGCCTGGCTGTCTATGGAGATGAGCCAGTGGCCCCATGGCAGTAGGACTTGCAGTTTTCCCACAGTGGAGATAGTCTTTATACAACTGGCTGACATCGGCTGAGCATGTACCGTGGTGTCAGGTTCTGAGTGAGTAACGTAATGCATTAACAAATTTAATGATCACAACAACCCCGTGTGATTGGTGCTGTTATAGATGAGGAAACCAAGAATGTGCTGAGCCACTCAGCTCTTCCTGAGCTTTGTTTTGTAACTAATGGCATATGTTTATAATATAGCTGCCCGGGGTAGGATGTAGTCATAGGCTCGGGGAGAGTTTTGAGTAGAGATGGGTGACTCCCATCAGAGGTGAACGTACCTCCTTTCTCACTTTGTTTCTGTGTTGAAGACATGCTAGTGTTAATCTTTCCATATCTGGCTATACCCTCAATTAATTCATCTGACATTTTTCTTCTGTAGGCCTCTACTGCTTGACACCCAACTATGTGCTTTGGGTGATTCAGAAATGAACCCTTCTTCCATGGCCTGGCTTTAAGGAGCCTAGTCTGATATGGGAACTAAGATAGATGAACAAATAGCTCCAACATCTGGTAGAAAATGCTAGTTCAAAAAAAATCAAACAATGAGGCTGGGTGTAGTGGGTCACACCTATAATCCCAGCACTCTTGGAGGCCAAGGTGGGAGGATCACTTGAGTCCAGGAGTTCAAGGCTGCAGTGAACTATTCAAGACCAGCCTGGGCACAAAGTAAAGCCCTGTATCTACAAAGAAAAATGAAAGATAAATTGCTGGCCAGGCACGGTTACTCACACCTGTAATCCCAGCACTTTGGGAGGCCAGAGTGGGCATATCATGAGGTCAGGAGTTCAAGACCAGCCTGGCCAACATAGTGAAACCCTGTCTCTACTAAAAATACAAAAATTAGCCAGGTGTGGTGGTGCACGCCTGTAATCCCAGCTACTCAGGAGGCTGAGGCAGGATAATTGCTTGAACCAGGGAGATGGAGGTTGCAGTGAGCCAAGATTGCGCTGTTGCACTCCAGCCTGGTGACAAAGCGAGACTCCATTTCAAAAAAAAAAAAAGGGGAAATTGCTAAGTACAGGGAAAAATCTAGTTAAAGTAGAAGGGCATTAGGATCTGGAATCATAAAAAAAAAAATTGAAAGGCAGTTAAAGGAAGGACAAACTCTCCAACAGAGGAGAACTGGAAGGCCTTGTGAAGTAGCTTGTTTTTGAGTTTGGCTTAAAGGCTTGTCAGGATTTGAAGATGTGTAGGAAGGATGTCATTTTAGGAAAGGTAAGTTATAGCAAGTGTTGCTTCTTCAGGTGGCCCCCTACCTACCTTCCCTAAGTCTAAATGGTAGATACACATTGAAGGCAGGGCTGTCCAATCTTTTGACTTCCCTGGGCCACATTGGAAGAAGAAGAAGAATTGTCTTGGGCCACACATAAGATACACTAATAATAGCTGATGAGCTAAATAAAAAATCGCAAAAAAAAAATCTCATAATGTTTTACAAAATTTTATGAATTTGTGTTGGGCTGCATTCAAAGCCGTCCTGGCTGCATGCAGCCCGTGGGCTGCAGGTTGGAAAAGCTTGATTTAAAGGGTTGAAGGTGGTTTTTATTTTCTTCCCACTGTCCTACTCTCTTAGATTCCTCCGTGGTTTATTTTTGGTTCAGTCTTGCCTCCTTTGATCTCTGTAGGGAGAAGGCTGAGCAGACCATCTGGAACCGTTTACATCAGCTTAAATCCTTGAAGACAAGGCGGCCCTGCTCCCGGGTTCCTCTGAAGATTGGAATTCTAGGTATCTGGTAATTTGCACATTTTGTCAGCTTTGAAACTTGGACTCTATGTGGCTTTATTTGCTAGTGTTTCCTTTAGAGGCTGGATTCCCAGTATCTGAAGAAATCTTATATATCCCATGCAATTCTTGTACTTACTGCCAGAGGTGACAGGATTAAATGAGATAAAGTTCATGAAAGGGCTTTCCATAGTTCCTTGAAGTAATAGGTGCTCAGAAAGTGGTATATCCTGCCTAGAGTCTAATGCAGCTCATGGTAGCACAGAGTTATGGATAGAGTTGGAGTCTGAAGGGACAGCATGAATTTCTTTTTTTTTTCTTTGAGATGGAGTTTCGCTCTTGTTGTCCAGGCTGGAGAGCAATGGCGAGATCTTGGCTCACCGCAACTTCTGCCTCCTGGGTGCAAGTGATTCTCCTGCCTCAGCCTCCCGTGTAGCTGGGATTACAGGCTTGCACCACCATGCCTGCCTAATTTTGTATTTTTAGTAGAGATGGGGTTTCTCCATGTTGGTCAGGCTGGTCTCGAACTCCAGACCTTGGGTGATCCCCCTGCCTCGGCCTCCTAAAGTGTTGGGATTACAGGCGTGAGCCACCGTGCCTGGCCTGACAGCACGAATTTCTAATGTGGGTACCTTTCATTTTGACTCCTGAAGCAAGCTCAAGTGAAGATTTAGGTCTGCCTCACCAATATGGTAACCACTAGCCACATGTGGCTATTTAAATTTACCTATAATTAAATAAAATTTAAAATTCAGTTATTTAGTTCCATTAGCCACATTTCAACTTCTCAGTAGCCACACATGACCACATGACTAGGGGCTACCAGTTTGTACAGTGCAATTATTTTTCCATCCAGCACACTCTGTCATCCTTTTTTTTTTTTTTTTTTTTTTTTTTAAAAAAAAAAAAAGAGTCTCACGCTGTTGCCCAGACTGAAGTGGCATGATCATGGCTCATTGCAGCCTCCAACTCCTGGGCTCAAATGATCCTCTCACCTCAGCCTCCTGGGTAGCTAGGTCTACAGGTGTGTACCACCACACTTAGCTAATTTTTTGACCTTTTGTAGAAACAGGGTCTTGCTATATTGCCCAGGCTGGTCTTGAACTTCTGGGCTGAAGTGTGATCCTCTTGCCTCAATCTCCCAGAGTGCTAGGATTATAGGTGTGAGCCACTGCACTAGGCCTATCATCTTATTAGAAAGTTATGTTGGGCAGTTCTGATCTATATGACTGGAGACATTTCAAAAATAAATACTGTCTACCCTCTTCTGTCTCAGAATTTAGTTAATATATTTAACATTATGGGAAAACAGAGTATCTCCATTGTGGAATAGTTAAATTAATCTCTCCTAAGGATGGGTCCATACACAGATGGAGCATATTTAGTTATCAGATCCATGTAGTAATTGACGCAGGAGGATGGAAGGGTCAGCTGAAATGTTCTGTTCCATTTCAGTTCCTTCACTGTAGAAGCCTCAGGGTGTATATCTACTAAGAATTTCAGAAATCCCAAGAATAATTTAAAAAACTGTAGTAAAATATATATGAAATTACCACTTTAATCCTTTTTAATTGTATATTTCTATGGCACTAAGTATATTCACATTGTTTTGCACCCATCACCACCATCCATCTGCAGGACTTTTTTCTCTTCCCAAACTGAGACTACATATCCATTGAACACTCACTCCCCATTCCTCCTTCCCTCAGCCTCTGGCAATCACCATTCTACTTTCTGTTTATGTATCTGAGTACTCTAGATACCTCATGTAAGTGGAACCATACAGTTTTGTCTTTTTTGTGACTGTCTTATTTGCCTTATCATAATGTCCTCAGGGTTCATGAGGTTACCTGTTGTAGCCTGTGTCAGAATTTCCTTCTTCTTTTTTTTTTTTTTTTGGTGACAGGGTCTCAGTTTGTCGCCCAGGCTGGAGTGCAGTGGCGTGATCATGGCTCACTGCAGCCTCAACCTCCCAGGCTCAAGCACTCCTCCTGCCTCAGCCTCCTGAGTAGCTGGGACTGCAGGCACGTGCCATGAGGACTGACTAACTTTTTTATTTTTTATAGAGACGTGGGTCTCACTATGTTGCCAGGGCTGATCCTGAACTCTTGGGCTCAAGTGATCCACCCTCCTTGGCCTCCCAAAGTGCTGGGATTACAGGTGTGAGCCATAGCACCTGGCCAGAATTTCCTTCCTTTATAAGGCTGAGTAATACTCCATTGTAAACAAACAAAAAAAATTCCATTGTGTATATGTAGTACATTTTGTTTGTTCATTGAAAAATTATTTATTTATTTAACTGGCTTTGCGTAGATGCAAATATCTCTTCATTCATTAATAGACACTTGGGTTGCTTGCATCTTTTGGCTATTGTGGATAATAGTGCTATGAACATGGGCATACAAACAAGAATAGCTGTTAAATGTTTTCAAAGGGTATTTGTAATAAAGTGGACTTTAAGATATTATAACTTTAATAACATAATTTTTTTTAGGATATGGAAGATAACAACATAAATGGCTCACTCATTTCTTACAGGTTTTAGCAAGTATTATAGGCTAGAAGAGAGGGAAAGGGTTCAAGTGTAGTTGTGGGTAAGTAAGTTCCAGACACAAAATACTTTTTATTTCAGCACTAAGTAATTTTCAGTTGAAAGAAGACATGGTTCATGTCTTGAAAGGTTTGTGGGTGGTGGTTTCTTTTTTTTTTTTTTTTTTTGAGATGGAGTTTCGCCCTTGTTGCCCAGGCCGGAGTACAATGGTGCGATCTTGGCCTACCGCAACCTCCGCCTCCAAGCGATTCTCCTGCCCCTCAGCCTCCCGAGTAGCTGGGATTACAGGCATGTGCCACCACGCCTGGGTAATTTTGTATTTTTAGTAGAGACGGGGTTTCTCTATGTTGGTCAGGCTGGTCTTGAACTCTCAACCTCAGGTGATCCGCCCGCCTCAGCCTCCCAAAGTGCGGGGATTACAGGCATGAGCCACTGCACCTGGCTGGTGGTTTAATTTTTTTCTGGGCATTTAATTGAATTGCTCTGGAACCCTTTTCTGTGGTTTTCTTATATAGGAAGATGCAGGCTCCAGTGCGATGGGAGTGTTGGTTAAATTTGAAGGATGATACTCAATTCTTAGAGAAGTTTTCTGTTCCCTGGTCTCTAATCCCAGCTAGGTATAAAGTGGAATAAGAAGAAGCCATTAAACACCAGGTGAATTTGGGGAAAGGTGCTTGTTTCTTTTTCCCTTCCAGGCTGCATGGCTGAGAGGTTGAAGGAGGAGATTCTCAACAGAGAGAAAATGGTAGATATTTTGGCTGGTCCTGACGCCTACCGGGACCTTCCCCAGCTGCTGGCTGTTGCTGAGTCGGGCCAGCAAGCTGCCAACGTGCTGCTCTCTCTGGACGAGACCTATGCTGATGTCATGCCAGTCCAGACAAGCCCCAGTGCCACATCTGCCTTTGTGTGAGTCACTGCCTAAGAGATGGGGAATAAGCCTCTTCTTTCTTTCACACTTTTTTTTTTTGAGACAGGGTCTCACTCTTGTCACCCAGGCTGGAGTGCAGTGGCATGATCAGGGCTCACTGCAGCCTTGACCTCCCGGGCTCTTGCTTTAGTCCCCCGAGTAGCTGGGACTACAGGTGTGCACCACCACACCTGGCTATTTTTTTTGGAATTTTTACAGAGATAGGGTCTCACTATATTGCCCAGGCTGGTCTCAAACTCCTGAGCTTGGGTGATCCTCCCGCCTCAGCCTTCCAAAATCCTGGGATTATAAGAGTAAGCCACTGCGCCTGGCCATGGCGTTAAATTTTCTATAACAGAGGTTGCCAAATAGCTTACTGCCTCTTTTTGTAAATAAGGTTTTACTGGAATACAAGCATGCCCATTTATTCACATATTGCATCTGGCTGCTTTTGCCACTAAAGCAAGGTTAAATAGTTGGGACAGAGACTATAGCCTGCTAAGTCTCAAATATTTACTATCGGGTGTTTTTTTTTTACAGAAAAGTTTGTCAATGTCTGCTTATTTTAATGGCTCTATAATATTGTTGGAATGCTTAGTAAAAATAATAGCTAACATTTATTACATAATTCTTCAGTGAACATCTTTGATACATAGCCGTAATTATTTCCTTCAGATAGATTGAGGCTTTCACATACAGGATGTGAATTAGAGAGAGTGATTTAACTTAGATACCTAACAGTTGGATCAGGAAGGCGTGAGAAATGTAGAATTCTGTGTTTTAAATCCAAGGTCTCCTTGCCCTATACGCACACATATACACACACTTTATAATATTTATTTTTTTCTGGTCTGGATGTAAAAAGTTCAGATAATATACTCATAAAAACAGTAGGTACAAACATATTCAGGCTGTCTGGAAAAAAGAATTTAAAAACAGTAGAGGGGCCGGGTGTGGTGACTCATGCCTGTAATCCCAGCACTTTGGGAGGCTGAGGCGGGTGGATCATGAGGTCAAGAGATCGAGACCATCCTGGCCAACATGGAGAAAGCCTGTCTCTACTAAAAATACAAAAATTAGCTGGGCGTGGTGGCGGGCGCCTGTAGTCCCAGCTACTCGGGAGGCTGAGGCAGGAGAATCACTTGAACCTGGGAGGTGGAGGTTGCAGTGAGCTGAGATTGCACCACTACACTCCAGCCTGGCGACAGAGTGAGACTCTGTCTCAAACAAAACAAAACAAAAAAACAGTAGGAAGTCCAAGTGTGGTAAGTGTGTATTCTAGCCCCTCACCACTGTGCTTCCTCAGGCTAGTCAGTGTCCCACCGGTTATAGTTTGGTTTATATTCTGTGATTAGATACCAATTTTTAAAGATAAAAAAGGTCTACTTTAGTGCTTAGATCTCAGATTGGTCCAGTGTGAGCATTGTGGCAAGAGGATTCAGAGCCAAAGAATAATGCCATTGGAGCTGAGACCTGCTCCTTGGGTCACACCAGCCCACCCTGCTACTGTTACTAAGTTCTGGTACTTTCTTCTCCAGGTCGATCATGCGAGGCTGTGACAACATGTGTAGCTACTGCATTGTTCCTTTCACCCGGGGCAGAGAGAGGAGTCGGCCTGTTGCCTCCATTCTAGAGGAAGTGAAGAAGCTTTCTGAGCAGGTGAAGAGTTCTCCAGGCTTTCTTGCTGTGAACACGTTTGGGGAAGGATGAGGATAACCTTTGTAGTTTTGGGCCTATGCTGTCTCTGACTTACTGAAGTTTAGGACCATGCCTGGCCAGAAAGAACTACTTGGGTGTACATCATTGGTTTATTGCCCACAAATTACAGAGCTCCACCATGGAGGCAGCATGGTGGATGGAGAGGGCATGGGATTACAGTCAGGTGATGGAGTGTAAATTCTGGCTTGGTTCTTTGGCATGTCAATTTAACTGTTGTCGTAATGCAGTTTCCTCATCTATGAAAAGAGAATAAAAGAATACCCTGCTTGCAGGGTTATTAGAAGGATTGGAGGAAAAGTTTTTAAATTACCTGGCACATAGCTAAATTTTCGAGGAATTACGTATTTGTCTTTTCCAGGAAAAACTCCCAGATTTATTGTTCATTTTATCACTGAGCCAGCTCACTAGTTGAGGGACAGAATAGATGAGGGGAGTAAGGCAGATCAGAAGCCACAGGGGAGATCTGCTCCTCTTTCTCCCACTGGGAGCTGGTCCTCAGCTTTTGAGGAGGTCTTTTCCTTAGCCCCAGGCCTGAATCTGCTACCCCTGCAGAAAAGGACAATAGGTGGGAATATGGTGGCTTTTCCTAACAGTAGTGTCTCCCTGCTTCCTTACTTGTTTGGCTCAGGAATCATGGGAGAGGGCCAGGGTAACCCCTGCCCCAGTTCTTTTTTTATTTTTTATTTTTGAGACAGACTTTCACTCTGTCACCCAAGCTGGAGTACAGTGGTGTGGTCAGAGCTCACTGCAGCATCACCTGCCTGGACTCAAACAATTCTCCCACTTCAGCCTCCCAAGTAGCTGGGACCACAGGTAGGTGCCACCACGCCCAGTGAATTTTTTAATTATTTGTAGAGATGAGGTCTCACTACGTTGCCCAGGCTGGTCTAGCACTCCTGGGATCAAGTAATCATACTGTCTTGGCCTCCCAAAGTGCTGGGATTACAGTCATGAGCCACTGTGCCTGGCCTCCCTGCTCTAGTTCTAAGTCACTAGTTTGCTATCATCCTCACATTCTGGCAGTGCTGTCTTCTCTTGTCTTACCCCCAGATAATCAGTTCCCTGATTTGACCCCTAGCTGCTCCCCTGCTCTGTGAGGCATTCTCCATACCTCACCTCTCCAAGTGCTTCCTGGTCTAAAGTTGTTTCCTTCCTCTCCCCTTCTAGCTCTCCCTCAGTACCAAAACTCACTCCTTCAGGATAGAGACATTCTGTTTAAATAGATTGAGATGGTGACAAAACTCCTCAACCTTTCTAGGCCATTTGCCTATAAAAGAAGGAACTTAATAACATTAAAGTGAGTCTTAGTGAATTCAAGGCCATAGACTTGTGGAAAATTAAGATCTTACTTGTATTTTAAAGTATCTGTTAGTCACTTAATAATTTTGCTTGTTTAATAACTTTTAAAGATTTTTTTCTTTCATTTAGATTTTTTAGACTACAGTTGCAAAGAGTATAGAATATTGTGACTTTAACAGAATGTCCATTTATTCATTCAAACAATGGTTATCTATTGGAAGTCTTCTAAGTAAGCAACTTTTATAAAAAGTCTTTTTAATCTTTTTATATGAAAAATACTTAAATATACTGAAAAGAGGGAATAGTATAATGACCCCTCTGCCCCAGCTAACAATCACCTAAATTTAACAATTGTTGCATTTTGCCATATTTGTTTCATTTACTTTTATTTTTTATTTTTTTTTGGCTGGAGTGTAGTGGTATGATCTTGGCTCACTGCAGCCTCCACCTCCCGGATTCAAGTGATTCTCCTGCCTTATCCTCCTGAGTAGCTGGGATTACAGGTGCCTGGCACCACACCCGGCTAATTTTTTTTTTTTTTTTTGAGACGGAGTTCTGCTCTTATTAACCAGGCTGGAGTGCAATGGTGTGATCTCGGCTCACCACAACCTCTGCCTCCCGGGTTCAAATGATTCTCCTGCCTCAGCCTCCCGAGTAGCTGGGATTATAGGCATGCGCCACCACGCCTGGCTAATTTTGTATTTTTTAAGTAGAGACGGGGTTTCTCCATGTTGTTCAGGCTGGTCTCGATCTCCAGACCTCAGGTGATCCCCCCACCTTGGCCTCCCGAAGTGTTGGGATTACAGGTGTGAGCCACTGCGCCCGGCTTAATTTTTGTATTTTTAATAGAGACGGGGTTTCATCATGTTGGTCAGGCTGGTCTCGAACTCCTGAGCTCAAGTGATCCACCCGCCTTGGCCTCCCAAAGTGCTGGGATTACAGGTGTGAGACCACCACGCCTGGCCTCATTTATTTTTTTCTTATTGAAAATGTTTTTCAAAGTAGAGCATGTCATTTCATCCTTAAGTATGCATCTCTAAAAAATAAGGATATTTTCTTTTTAAAAAAAAATCTTTTTATTACTTATTTATTTATTTTTGAAATGGAGTTTCTCTCTTTTTGTCCAGGCTGGAGTGCAATGGCACAATCTTGGCTCACCGCAACCTCCACCTCCCAGGTTCAAGTGATTCTCCTGCCTCAGCCTCCCAAGTAGCTGGGATTACAGGTGTGCACCACTACACCTAGCTAATTTTGTATTTTTAGTAGAGATGGGGTTTCACCATGTTGGCCAGGCTAGTCTCAAACTCCTAACCTCAGGTGATTCACTCGGCTTAGCCTCCCAAAGGGCTGGGATTACAGGCGTGAGCCACCATGCCTGGCCTATTTATTTATTTGTTTATTTTGGGACAGAGTCTTGTTCTGTTGCCCAGGCTGGAGTGCAGTGTTATGATCTTGGCTCACTGCAACCTCTGCCCCCGGGACTCAAGTGATCCTCCTGCCTCAGCCTCCTGAGTAGCTAGGATTATAGGCACGCACCACCATGTGCTGCTAAAGAATATTTTTATTTAATTTAATTTATTTATTTAGAGATGGAATTTCGCTCTTTTTGCCCATGCTGGAGTGCAATGGCACAATCTCAGCTCACTGCAACCTCTGCCTCCTGGGTTCATGTGATTCTCCTGCTTCAGCCTCCTGAGTAACTGGGACTACAGGCATGCGCCACCATACTCAGCTCATTTTTGTATTTTTAGTAGAGACGGGGTTTCACCATGTTGGGCAGGCTGGTCTCGAACTCCTGACCTCGGGTGATCTACCCGCCGTGGCCTCCTAAAGTGCTAGGATTACAGGCATGAGCCACCGTGCCTGGCCAAGAATATTTTTAATACCATTAGTTCTTCCAGTAAGATTAACAAAAATTGCTAAATACTGTCTCATTCCAGTTCATCCTTATTCAGAGTTTCCCAATTGTTCCTTAAGTCATTCTGCATTTGGTTTGTATGTCTTTTTATATATGTGTGTGTATTTTACTTAGTTTTATATCCTACTTTTTAATAAACTTTTTGTTTTGGAATGACTTTATATTTACAGGAAAATTGCAAAGAGTTTCCTCGAGCATTGCCATCTTTCTTTGGTACATTTTTTGGTGCTGTAATCCCAGCACTTTGGGAGGCCAAGGCAGGAGAGTGCCTTGAATGTAGGAGTTCAAGACCAGCCTGGGCAACACAGGGAGCTGCTGTCTCTATTACAAAACAAACAAAGCAAAAACTAAGAGATTAATATTGGTATGTTACTATTAACTCTCTTCAGACTTTATTTGGATTTTGCCAGTTTCTCCACTAATGTCTTATTTCGTTTCCAGGATCCAATCCAGGATCCACATTGCATTTAGTATATCCTGCTTTTTAAATTAACAATATGTCATAACTTATACAAATAAATAGCCTTTATGGAGACTGGAGTTATGACAACTAAATGCATCACATGGTCCTCGATTGGGATTCTGATCAGGGAAAAAAAATTATAAAGAACATTATTTGGGCCAGGTGTGGTGGCTCACACCTGTAATCCTAGCATTTTGGGAGGCCGTGGTGTGCAGATTGCCTGAGCTCTGGAGTTTGAGACTAGCCTGAGCAACTTGGCAAAACCCGTCTCTACTAAAAAATACAAAAAGTTAGCCTGGCATGGTGACACACGCCTGTAGTCCCAGCTACTCAGGAGGCTGAAGCAGGAGAATCGCTTGAACCTGGGAGGCGGAGATTGCAGTGAGCCAAGATCACGCTAGTGCACTCCAGCCTGGGCAACAGAGTGAGACTCTGTCTCAGAAAACAACAATAACAACAACAACAACAACAAAACATTATTTGGACTATTGGTAACATTTGATTTATGGAAAGTAGATTAGATAATAGTATTGTATCAATATTTCTGATTTTGATAATTGTCCTGAAATTATATAGGAGAATGCCCTTGTTTTTAGGAAATATATACTAAAATATTTGGGAATAAAAGAGTATGATATCTGTGACTTTTTCTCAGAAGGCTTAAAAAAATGTAGTCATATGTGTGTTGAGAGAGAGTGTATATGAGTGTCTGAATGTGAATGATAAACAAATGGGGTGCAGTGTTAACATTTGATGAATTTGGGCAAAGAGTATATGGGAATTCTTTTAATATTGCAGTTTGTCTGTAAATTGAAATTATGTCAAAATAAAATTACAAAACAAGTCTTTTTTAGCAACCATTATTTGTGAAACTTTATAATATAACATTTCTGTTTTTTGAGATGGAGTCTCGCTCTGTTGCCCAGGCTGGAGTGCAGTGGCATGGTCTTGGCTCACTGCAGCCTCTGCCTCCTGGGTTCAAGCGATTCTCCTGCCTCACCCTCCTTAGTAGCTGGGATTAGGTGCCTGCCACCAGGCCCAGTTAATTTTTTGTATTTTTAGTAGAGATGGGGTTTCACCATGTTAGCCAGGCTGGTCTGAACTCCTGACCTTGTGATCCGCCCACCTTGGCCTCCCAAAGTGCCAGGATTTCAGGAGGGAGCCACTGCACCTGGCCTATAACATAAATTTTCAAACAGACAAATAGAAAGACTAGTATAATAGAAAAATGTGATTGTTAACATTTTGTCATACACCTATCTCCATGCACCCATAAATGTATTTTTTCTGAACCATTTCAAGTAATTTGTAGACCTCAGAACACTTGCCCCTAGATACTTCAGTATGTATCTCCTATGAGTAACAATTTTTCTCTTCATAACCGTGATATCATTATCATATGTATGAAAATCAATAGTTATTTAAGCCAGACACTTTGGGAGGCTGACGTGGGAGGATTGCTTGAGTTTAGGAGTTTAAAACCAGTCTGTGCAACATGGTGAAATCCCATCTCTACAAAAGTAAACAAAAGTAGTCCCAGCTACTTGGGAGGCTGAGGCAGGAGGATTGCTTAAGCATGGGAGGTTGAGGCTGCAGTGAGCTATCATCGTGCTGCTGCACTCCAGCCTGGGCAACAGAGGGAGACCCTGTCTCAAGAAGAAGAAGAAAAAAAAAATCTAAAACAGCTCTTTTGTTTTTTGTTGTTGTTGTTTGCTTTAAATGATGCATTAACTTTTTGAAGAGATCAGACGAGTCTCCTTTGTCTGATTTTTTCCTCATGTTGTCATTTAATATATCTCCCTGAATTCTGGTAACTGGAAGTTAGGTGTAACAGCTTGATTAGTTTAGGTTAAATATTTTTGGTGAGAATACTTTACATAGTCATGGTGTATAACATTCAAATAACAGATCTATCATAAGTTAACCATTATTGTGGATTATTGAGTTTGTTTCCAGTTTTGATTCTAAATAATGTTTTGAAGATTAATTTTTATATAAGGATTTATTATGAGGTTTAGCTCTTTAGGTAAGATGTCTAAGCTTGAAATTATTCGGTTATAGACAACACAGTTATAGGTGACTCTTGGTAGGGTCGATTTTTCTTTTGTTTAAAACAAAAGATATGTTAATTTCAGCTAATTTTTAATTAGTGTTTTTTTATGAAGCTACCCAAAAGTTTTAAAATTCCAATATATTTTCCCATGTTTAGGGGCTGAAAGAAGTGACACTTCTTGGTCAGAATGTTAATAGTTTTCGGGACAATTCAGAGGTCCAGTTCAACAATGCAGTGCCTACCAATCTCAGCCGTGGCTTTACCACCAACTATAAAACCAAGCAAGGAGGACTTCGTTTTGCTCATCTTCTGGATCAGGTCTCCAGAGTAGATCCTGAAATGAGGATCCGTTTTACCTCTCCCCACCCCAAGGATTTTCCCGATGAGGTGAGCGTCAGGTTAGCTGTGACAAACTGATATTAGTATTCTTGAGCATTCCAAAGGCTGGACCCAGTAGGGATGCAGCAGGGACCTGGAATCCTGCTTAGGGATCCTGTGGGGTATTGCTGCATCACCCTCTGGATCTGCTGGTCCTTTGAAGATTTAAAGTCCACCAGGGGCTGGTCACGGGGCTTACACCAATAATCTCAACACTTGGAGAGGCTGAGGCAGGTGGATTGCTTGAGCTCAGGAGTTGGAAACCAGCCTGGGCAACATGGTGAAACCCCGTCTCTACTGCAGATACAAAAAATTAGCCGGGTAGGGTGGCATATGACTGTAGTTCCAGCTACTTGGGAGACTGAGGTGGCATACGACTGTAGTTCCAGCTACTTGGGAGACTGAGGTGGCATACGACTGTAGTTCCAGCTACTTGGGAGACTGAGGTGGGAGAATCACATGAGCCCAGGAAGTCGAGGCTGCAGTGAGCCGAGATCACACCACTGCACTCCATCCTGGGTGAGATAGTGAGACCCTGTCTCGAAGAAAAGTTTGCCAAGGTGGAAGTGGAGGTAGGACTGACAGCAGTGGGAGGTTAAGACCACCTACGGGACCGTGAGGACTATACAGAGAGGATTTGTTACAAAGTGGGCAGCTGAGTGGTAATAATGGTGGTGGGGCGGTAATGGTGGTGTGGGGCGGACAGGAAGGAGGTGATGTGGTGCTCTGGGAAACAGCCCAGACTTTCGCCTCAGACAGACCCGGGTTCAAATCTCAGCTTTTCCACTGCTTTACCAGTGAGCATGTGATGTTTTCAACTTTTCATCTTTATCTGTAAAATGGGGTTAATAAGGGGTTAACAATTACCTCCTGCTTTGAGTTGTTGTGAAATAGATACAAAGGCATACCTTGTTTTATTGCACTCTGCAGATATTATGGAGTTATTTTTAACAAATGGAAGGTTTGTGGCAACTCTGAATAAGTCTGTCAGCACCATTTTTCCAACAGCGTGTGCTTACTTCATGTCTCTGTGTCATATTTTGGTAATTTTCACAATATTTCAAACTTCATTATTATGTCTGTTATGGTGATCTGTGATCAGTGCTATTTAATGTTATTCTTAAAATTGTTTCGGGACACCATGAGCCACACCCACATAAGACAGTGACCTAAATTGGTAAATGATGTGTGTGTTCTGATTGCTCCACAGATGGCCATTCCCCCATCTCTCTCCCTTTCCTCAGGCCTCCCTATTCCCTGAGACACAACAATATTGACATTGGGCCATTTAATCACCCTACAATGGCCTCTAAAGTGCTCAAGTGAAGGG
Source organism: Hylobates moloch (assembly GCF_009828535.3). NCBI lineage: Eukaryota > Metazoa > Chordata > Mammalia > Primates > Hylobatidae > Hylobates > Hylobates moloch. Next base: position 27,330,316 of record NW_026652296.1, read on the forward strand.
AAGGGTCGCAGGGCTCTCACTTGAAATCAAAAGCCAGAAATGTTTAAGCTTACTGAGGAAATCATGTTGAAAGCCAAGCTAGGCTGAAAGCTAGGCCTCTTATGTCAACCAGCCAAGTTGTAAGTGCAAAGGAAAAGTTCATGAAGGAAATTAAAAGTACTACTCCACTGAACACGTGAATGATAAGAAAACAAAACAGCCTTTTTGGCTGGGCGTGGTGCCTCACAGGCCGGGCGCAGTGACTCACACCTTTAATCCCAGCACTTTGGGAGGCCAAGGTGGGTGGATCACCTGAGGTCAGGAGTTCTAGACCAGCCTGGCCAACATGGCAAAACTCTTCTCTACTAAAAATAGAAAAATTAGCTGGGTTTGGTCGTGCAGACCTGTAATCCTAGCTGCTTGGGAGGCTGAGGCAGGAGAATTGCTTGAACCTGGGAGGCGGAGGTTGCAGTGAGCCGAGATTGTGCCACTGCATTCCAGCCTGGGCAATAGAGTGAGATTCCGTCTCAAAAAGAAAAACAAACAAAAAAAAACCCAAAAAAACCACCACCAACAAAACACCCAGCCTTTTTGCTGATACGGAGAAAGCTTTGGTGATCTGGAGAGAAGATCAAAGAAGCTGCAGCACTGCCTTAAGCCAAAGCCTAATCCAGAGCAAGGCCTTAGCTCTCTTCAGTTCTCTGAAGGCCAAGAGAGGTGAGGAAGCTGAAGAAGAAAAGTTTGAAGCTAGCAGAGGTTGACTTACAAGGTTTGAGGAAAGAAGCCATCTCTCTAACATCAAAGTGCAAGGGGAAGCCATAGTGCTGATGTAGAAGCTGTGCAAGTTATCCAGAAGATCTAGCTAAGATCAATGATGAAGGTGGTTCTACTAAACAACAGATTTGCAGTGTAAATGAACAGTCTTCTATTGGAAGAAGATGTCATCTGGGACTTTCATAGCTAGAGAAGATAAATCAGTGCCATTCTTCAAAGCTTCAAAGGACAGGCTGACTGTCTCTTGTTTCCTTTTAAAAAAATTAGAGGTAGGGTCTTGCTGTGTTGCCCAGGCTGGTCTTGAACACCTGACCTCAAGCAGTTCTCCCACCTAGGCCTCTCAAAGTGCCGGGATCACAGGCGTGAGACACTGCGCCTAGCCAGACTCTCTTGTTAGGGGCCAAGGCAGCTGGTGACTTTAAGTTGAAGCCAGTGCTGATTTGCCATTCTGAAAATCCTAGGGCCCTTAAGAATGATGCTAAAGAGGATGTTACATCCTCCACTGAAGTCGTGAGCCCCTCAAAATCATCCATGAATGTTGAAATCAGTGTCTTCCAAACTCCTATTAATGTTGACATTTCCACCTCTTCCCATGAATCATTAATGTTCTTAATGGCATCTAGAATGATGAATTCTTTCTGGAATGTTTTCAGTTTACTCTGCCCAGATCCATCACAGAAGTCACTATCTATGACAGCTATAGCTTTATGAAATATATTTCTTAAAGAAGAAGTGATCTTATATAAACTAAAAATTAAAATAATAGGGCTTGAAAGTTGAAATTACTCCTTGATCCATGGGCTGCAAAATGGATATTGTGTTAGCAGGCATAAAAACAACACTAATAATCTCCTCGTACATCTCTTTCAGAGCTCTGGGATGACTAGGTGCATTGTCAATGAACAGTCATATTTAGAAAGGAATCTTTTTTCCTAAGCAGTAGGTCTCAACAGTGAGCTTAAAATATTCACTGGTGGCTCATCCCTATAATCCCAGCACTTTGGGAGGTTGAGGCAGGAGAATCACTTGAGCCTACGAGTTGGACACCAGCCCAGGCAACATAACAACTTTATAGTTTTTATTTTTTATTTTTATTTTTATTTTTTTTTTCGAGACTGAGTCTTGCTCTGTCACCCAGGCTGGAGTGCAATGGTGCGATCTCAGCTCACTGCAACCTCTGCCTCCCAGGTTCAAGCATTTCTCCTGCCTTGCCTCCCAAGTAGCTGGGACTACAGGCACGCACCACTATGCCTGGCTAATTTTTGTATTCTTAGTAGAGACTTAGTAGAGATGTTGGCCAGGCTGGTCTCGAACTCTTGACCTCGTGATCCACCCGCCTTGGCCTCCTAAAGTGCTGGGATTACAGGCATGAGCCACTGCGCCCGGCCCTATAATTTTTAAATAAAAAAATTAGCTGGGCATGGTGGCACATGCCTGTAGTCGTAGTTACTTGGGAGGCTGGAACAGGAGGATCGCTTGGCCTAGGAGTTCAAGGTTGGGGTGAGCTACAGTTTCATGGCACTCTAGCAAGGGTGATAGAGTGAGACCCTATCTCGATATATTAAAAAAATATATAATGAAATTAAGGTATGTACATTGTTTTCACTTAATAGACTGCAGTATAGAGTAAATATAACTTTTATTTGCACTGGGAAACCAAAAAATTTGTGTCACTCACTTTATTGCAATATTCTCGTCATTGTGGTGATCTGGAACCAAACCTGTGATATCTCTGAGGTATGCCTATATTGTGCCAAAGGTACTTAGCACGGTGCCTGGCATGGAGTAGGTAGCCCACATCTGAAACCTTTTTTTTTGGAGGTTTTTTGTTTCAGTGAAAAGTCTTTCTTTTGGCCCCCACTTTCATCTTTTTTCCTTTGGATTGTCTTCTTATTGAGTTGTAAAAGTTCTTTACATATCCTTTATTTTTTTGACCATTGCAAAGGGGCCTTTCTTGCAGTGGAGGAGAGAAACTGGACTCTGTTCTCTTTACGTTTTCTTTTCTTTTTCCTTTTTTTTTTTTTGAGATGGATTCCCACTCTGTCACCCAGGCTAGAGTGCAGTGGTGTGATCTGGCCTCACTGCAACCTCTGCCTCCCAGGTTCAAGTGATTCTCCTGCCTCAGCCTCCTGAGTAGCTGGGATTACAGGTGCACACCACCATGTCCAGCTAATTTTTGTATTTTTAGTAGAGACGGGGTTTTACCATGTTGGCCAGGCTGGTCTCGAACTGCTGACCTCAAATGATTTGCCCATTTCAGCCTCCCAAAGTGCTGGGATTACAAGCATGAGCCACTGCACCCAGCCTGTTTATGTATTCTTGATTCAAATCCTTTGTCAATATGTTTTCAAATATTTTCCCCTAGTATCAGTTTTTTGTTGGTATCTTTTTTTTTTTTTCCTTTTTTCTTCTTTTAAAAATTAAAAAAAAAAAAAAAATAGACCCAAGGTCTTGCTATGTTGTCCAGGCTGGTCTTGAACTCTTGGCCTCAAGCAATCCTCCTGCCTTGGCCTCCCAAAGTGCTGGGATTACAGAGGTGAGCCATGACACCTGACCTGATGGTATCTGTAAAAGTGACTAGTTTGGGCTGGGCGTGGTGGCTCACGCCTGTAATCCCAGCACTTTGGGAGGCTGAGGCAGGTGGATCACTTGAGGTCAGTATTTCTAGTCCAGCCTGGGCAACATCATCTCTACTAAAAATACAAAAGTTAGCCAGGTGTGGTGGTTTGCGCCTGTAATCCCTGTTACTGGGGAGGCTGAGGCAGGAGAATCGCTTGAACCCAGGAGACAGAGGTTGCAGTGAGTGGAGATGGCACCACTGTACTCCAGCCTGGGCAATGGAGTGATACTCTGTCTCAAAAAAAAGAAAGTGACTACTTTGTAAGCTAGATGAAAGAAGTGCCATTTTTTTCCTTCTTTGCCTGCTGACCCTAGTGTCAGCGCTACCTGTATTCAGCTCCATGGCTTTAATCTGACCTCTGCTTGCTTGCTTCTCTCTACTCTTTGAAAGCAGAGATGCCATCAGGTGAAATGTCTGGGACAAATAGAACGGGGCTTGAACAAAAGTTAGGGAGTAGATGATTTTGTGTGTTTGGTTTAATTAACCTCTTAATTATGTGAAAATTGACCTTGGAGGATACATAGTAAGAGCAGTGTTGCTTTCTGTAAGGTTCTTTGGTGAGATTGTGATTACCTATAATGTGTTCTGTTTCATCAGGTTCTGCAGCTGATTCATGAGAGAGATAACATCTGTAAACAGATCCACCTGCCAGCCCAGAGTGGAAGCAGCCGTGTGTTGGAGGCCATGTGGAGGGGGTCAGACTTGCTTGGAGAGGGGGCATCCCTCACTTTTCCATGTTTCCTTAATGACCAAACAGTGTCTTTGTTGCCAAGAACCTAGCGCAGTATGTGGCACAAAGTAGCTGCTCAGTAAATATTTATTGTATGACTAAGCCACTGGGCACTGGAGTTTGCTTCTGCTCACTTCATAAGCAAAGGCTAAGGACTGGTCACCCATTTTCACTGTTTAGTTTAAAAAGCATAAATATTTACTGAGCAGCTACTGTGTGACAGTAAGTATTTATTGTATGACTAAGCCACGGGGCACTGGAGCTTGCTTCGCTAACTCCATAACATAGGCTAAGGACCGGGTTACCCATTTTCACTGTTTAGTATGTTTTTTTTTAATTAAGCACCTATGGTGTGGCATACTCTGAGATTTTAATTCTTTAATGTTAACATTAAGGTTTTGTTGCATCTTGGAATTTAAATGTCACTCTATGTGTTCACTTTCTTTGAGAATAATAAGTATTACACAGATGAGACTGAAGGGGGAATCTGTCCCAAGGCAAGCTGTATGGAATTAGTGCTTTGTCTTGTTTTCCACAGAGTGTAGTGTTTTAGAGGTCCTCTAAAATGTTTAATCTGTCTAGATTTATTAGTTAAATAAAAAAAGCTATTTAGAATAGTTTATGCTGGCCAGGCACTGTGGCTTCTGCCTGTAATCCAAGCACTTTGGGAGGCCGAGGTGGGCAGATTGCCTGAGCTCAATAGTTTGAGAATAGACCAGCTTGGGCAACATGGGGAAACCCAGTCTTTATACACACACACACCTGGGCAACATGGCGAAACCCAGTCTCTACACACACAAACACACATACATACACACACACACACACCTAGGCAACATGGTGAAACCCGGTCCCTACACACACACACACACACACACACACATGCACACACCTGAGCAACATGGTGAAACCCAGTCCCCCCCTCCCCCCCACACCTGGGCAACATGGTGAAACCCAGTCTTTACACACACAACACACACACACATACACACACACACACATACACACACACTAGCTGGGTGTGGTGGCGCACATCTGTGGTCCTAGCTACTCAAGAGGCTGAGGTGGAAGGATCACTTGAGCCCAGGAGTTTGAGTTGCAGTGAACCGAGATTGTGCCATTGCACTCCAGCCTGAGAGACAGAGCGAGACTCTGTCTCAAAAAAAAAAAAAAATAGTTTATGTCCTTAAATAAAAATTCATAGGCTCTAGATTAGATTAGAAGATACAGCTTGGATCAAAAGGGCTCTTTTGGATACTTTAATTTACTGGTGTGCCCTGCCGTGTGGATGAGAAGTGATTACATGTGGGAATTCATAGTGTTATCTTGTTATAGCATTCATTTAAAAAGGTTGAATTTATGTAGGCCTTTTCCTTTTGTTCTTTATTGCAGATATTCAAGAGAAGCTTATGTGGAGTTAGTTCACCATATTAGAGAATCTATTCCAGGTACATTTAAGAAACTCATTCTGCTGCGCATGTTACTCTACCAGTGACCAGCCTTATGGTTAGATATAGGCAACTGTCAACACCTTTGGCATTTCCTTGTGTCACAATTTCATACCTTTTGTGCTCTTCTTCTTTCTCTTTCTCTCTCCTTGTATTCTTTCTTTTATGTCTTTCTGATTTTTTGTTGTCTTAGTCCTGCTGGAAATACTCAGGTGTGGATCACCTTGTGGCCTCAAGGCTATAGAGATTCCTTTTCTATGGTCTTTGCATTTCTGGACATAGAGGAAAGACCTTATCTTGTAAGGTGACAAAGTTATGTCTAAATTCGTTCTGATTTGAGAACAATTGATATCTTTTAAAGTGTGTACTTTTTCTAACTAGCTTTATGGCAACTTATTACTGTACATTTTAGAGATAATTCCTTTCATATTATCTTATTCCATATTCCTCTTCTCTGTCCCCTTCCTCCTAATAAAATACTCTGTAGTCTTTTAGTTTAGATTTGGTTGAGGGTGTATAAATTTTTCCTCAAATTTCTAATTATTTCAACTTTTTTTTTTTTTGAGACAGAATCTTGCTCTATTGCCCAGGCGAGAGTGCAGTGGCGCAATCTTGGCTCACTGCAGCTTCTGCCTGCCAGGTTCAAGCGATTCTCGTGCCTCAGCCTCCCAAGTAGCCGGGACTACAGGCCACCATGCCCAGCTAATTTTTGTATTTTTTGGTGGAGATGAGGTTTCACCGTGTTGCCCAGGCTGGTCCCGAACTCATGACCTCAAGTGATCTGCCTGCCTCAGCCTGCCAAAGTGGTGGGATTACAGGCATGAGCCACTGCACCTGTCCTAATTATTTTAACTTTTATGCACAAATACTTTTGTTTTGATGGGGCAGGGTAATGCAGAGGCTAGGTATCTGGCTATGGGTCAAGCTCCACTGTTATAGGCTGTGTGACAGCAGATGAGAGACTTCATTTCTGTGGGATGCAGCTTTCTCATCTGTAAAATGGAGTTAATAGTACTCACCTCATTGGGTCATTGGAATAATTTTTGGGGGGGATAGGTTATCATTCTGTCGCCCAGGCTGGAATGCAGTGGCATGAACACAGTTCACTGCAGCCTTGACCTCCCTGGGCTCAGGTGATCCTCACACCTCAGCCTCCTGAGTAGCTGGGACTACACTTGAATACCACCCTGCCTTGCTAATTTTTGTATTTTTTGTAGAGATGGGATTTTGCCATGTTGGCCAGGCTGGTCTCGAACTCCTGACCTCATGTGATCCGCCCACCTTGGCCTCTCAAAGTGCTGGGATTACAGGGGTGAGCTACTGCTCACCCCTGTCTTAGATGACCATTGTATCAAACCAAATTCAGAAATATATTTTTGTATGAAGCACCACAAGGTTTTCACTGGTAAGAGGACTGATAGAAAATGTGGACTCCCTACTGTGTCCCTAAATGCAGCATTGGAGGTGGAAATACCTTTTCTAGTGCTTAGGGGAAATGTAGGCCAAGAAGCTGGTCTCTGTCATGGAATGCTGTGGATGAACAGGCCTATCCCGCCTTACTCTGTGGTATTTTGTTTTACTTATGAATAGTCCTAGGGAGGACCTTACAGTTGCTATCCCTCCCTTGTAATCCACATATGCCGAAGGCCTCCCTTGAAGGTAAACAGCAGGCAGTGACCTGTCATCCTTTGCTGTGTGTCACAGGTGTGAGCCTTAGCAGCGACTTCATTGCTGGCTTTTGTGGTGAGACGGAGGAAGATCACGTCCAGACAGTCTCTTTGCTCCGGGAAGTGCAGTACAACATGGGCTTCCTCTTTGCCTACAGCATGAGACAGGTGAGCCCTGGGGTTGGGGAGGACTGACATCATTCCTGACCAGTTTGGGGATGATTGTAGAGAACTGGGCAGAAAAGAGAGTGGCGGCAAGGCAGTCCTTGAGAAACCACAGGCTCTTACGATTCACTTCCGTTCATTTTTTCTAGTCCACTCTGTCTACTCTTTGAAACAGTTCAGCAATTTGATGATACATGATTACTGTGCCAATATTCCTCTTCATTAAAACATTTTAAAATTATGTTTAGGTTGTTTACAATTTGAATATGGAAGGAGAAAACCTTTTCTTTACAAGAAACCTAAAATTGTTTCTTAACATGCAGAACTCCTTTTTGGTCTGCAGATGTGATTTGTTTTACTGGGGCCCCTGGTCATCTTCCCAGCCATCCTCAGTGATTCCTAATATCTATTTTCCTAGGCAAGTGAACTCACTTGGAGGCTTCCCAGGAAACAAAGCAGATTCCCAGGCAAAGCAGAAGGAGATTAGGAAAGAAGGAGAGATGAGTGCACTTTTCCTGCAGAGAAGGATAGTCCTGGTTGGCTGTCATTTTCTTGATTGTAGGCATGGAATTGCATGGTTCACTCCTCATTCCCTCAGTCACCTTTGTGGCAATGTGCTTGTGTTTGGGCAGGAGATTGAAGGACCCCTGTGGCCAGGGGGCTCAGAAAAGCTGGCTGACGAATGACTGAACCCATGACTTTATTGTCATTGTTACTGAGCTGCCATCAACCAAACTAATTTTTTTTTGTTTTTTTAAGAGGCAGTGTCTTTCTATGCTGTCCAGGTTGGTCTCAAACTCCTGGCTCAGGCAGTCCTTTCACTACGCTCTCTCAAAGTGCTGAGATTACAGGTGTGAGTCATGACACCTCAACTAATTCATTTTAAAGCCACTGCGTAGTGTTCTGTGGGCAGTGTAACTGTGCCAATGTATGTATCGTATTCATGTATCTTTTAGTGTTTTGGAGAGATGAAGCTTTAGAGGAGCTGTTAGTTTCTGTTTTGCTTCTTTCTTTTTTGAGACGGAGTCTCAGTCTGGCTCTGTCGCCCAGGCTGGAGTGCAGTTGTGTGATCTCGGCTCACTGCAAGCTCTGCCTCCCGGGTTCATGCCATTCTCCTGCCTCAGCCTCCCGAGTAGCTGGGACTACAGGCGCCTGCCACCACGCCTGGCTAATTTTTTCTATTTTTAGTAGAGATGGGGTTTCACCGCATTAGCCAGGATGGTCTCAATCTCCTGACGTCGTGATCTGCCCACCTCGGCCTCCCAAAGTGCTGGGATTACAGGCGTGAGCCACCGTGCCTGTTTCACCATGTTGGCCAGGATGGTCTTGATCTCTCGACCTCGTGGTCCACCCACCTCAGCCTCCCAAGAGAAATTCTTTTTTTTTAATTTTTTGAGACAGAGTCTCGCTCTTGTTGCCCAGGCTGAAGTGCAGTGGCACGATCTCAGCTCACCACAACCTCCACCTTCCGGGTTCAAGTTTTTCTCCTGCCTCAGCCTCCTGAGTAGCTGGGATTATAGGCATGTGCCACCACGCCCGGCTAATTTTGTATTTTTAGTACATGTTGGTCAGGTGGGTCTCAAACTCCCGACCTCAGGTGATCCACCACCTCGGCATCCCAAAGTGCTGGGATTACAGGCATGAGCCACTGTGCCCCGCCTGAGAAATTCTTTTTAATACTAGGATTGGTAGAGGTGGGAGGATCACTTAAGCCCAGGAGTTTGAGACCAACCTGGGTAACACAGGGAGACCCTTCTCTACCAAAAAAAAAAAAAAATTAGCCAAGCGTGGTGGCACATGCCTGTGATCCCAGCTATTTGGGAGGCTGAAGTGGGAGGATCACTTGAGCCTGGGAGGTTGAAGCTGTGGTGATCCAAGATTGTGCCACTGCACTTCAGTTTGGCAACAGAGTGAGACCCTGTCTCAAAAAAGAAAAAAAAAAAATCCTAGGGATGGGAAATGGGTTTTCAGCTTGTGGCAGAAGCATCCTATGGTCAGTGAATATGAATGTTCACTTTGGGACCTAATTCCTAAGTTAGGGTTAAGGTTATAGGAACTTAATGAAGAACCTAGTGGATGAGAGTAAGCACTCAAATTGTGCCTCTGCCGCTTAATAACTATGTGACATTGGGCAAATGTCTTGGTTTCCTCATTTGTGAAATGGGGATAACATTAGTACCAACCTCATAGGGTTGTTCTGGGGATTAAGTAAGATAATATGTTTAAAGCAGTTATAATTGTGTTTCATGCATAGTAAATGCACAACAGAGGTAAGTTATTATTGTTAATAGTAAGACAGAATGGAGTAAACGCTGCACTATTTTTAGGATTCTCCATTTTCCTCTGTGGATACTTCTCTTCAAGGTAGATTGGTTTGAATGTCCAGACTTTGGTATATAGATATTCCTTTTATTCCATACTTTTGTCTAGCTCAGTGGTTCTCCAGCTGTACTGCGCATGAGCTTATGTCATAAAGATATAATACACACTGTGGTTTTGGATGATTTAAAGGTGTTTTAAGGATAAATTCCCTTTTTTCTTTTGGACTAGGTAATACATGCTTGTGGTATAAAATTCAGAAGGTTAAGTGGTGTACATGAGTAGTTCTTCCTTCTTCTCAGGTTGCCTAGATTTTTAGTTCCTTCCCTGAAGGCAACCACTCTTAGCAATTTCTTTTGTAACTTTCTGGGGATATTTCATGTGTTTATAAGCATGCCTGTATGTATTCTGTCTACACTAAAGTTATATGTGTTGATCTGTACTTTGCTTATTTCAAGTAACAGTAGATTTTGGAGAACAATCCACATTAGTACATATAGAACTATCATTCTGTTTAACAGCTGCACAATATTCCATTGTATAGATAAACCATAATTTCTGTGACTACTTGCCTATTGAAGCATTTAGGCTGCATTGCATCTTATGTCTTTATAAATAGTGCTGCTGAGTAACCTGGTATATGTGAATCATTTGGTATATGTACAAGTGTAACGTTAGGATAAATATCAAGAGTAATTTTGAATCTGTGATTTTCACGTGCTAAATTTAGAATTTAACCCTTGCAAAAATGTGACTCCACTACATTTTTACCTTGGAATGCTCCCAGAGCCAGAGAAACCTCTTGCCTCTGGCTTGGGTTTCTGTACATGTGTCTGTTACTTGTAGGTAGAATGAACATGGTCCCCCTCTGTGCATTAAGAATAGATTCTACAAGTCCTTGGTGACCTCCATCTTCTCTCTTTTTTTTTTTTTAATAGAAGACACGGGCATATCATAGGCTGAAGGATGATGTCCCGGAAGAGGTAAAATTAAGGCGTTTGGAGGAACTTATCACTGTCTTCCGAGAAGAAGCAACAAAAGCCAATCAGACCTCTGTGGGCTGTACCCAGTTGGTGCTAGTGGAAGGGGTGAGGCCATATGTGTGTGTTATATTGTTTTTTATGTTTCAGAACATTAGATCTTTGATTTTTTTTCCCTCATTATGTTACCTAGGCTGGACTGAAACTGCTGGGCTCAACTGATCCTCCAGCCTCAGCCTCCCAGGTAGCTGGGACTACAGGCTAATGTTTTAAATCAAAGTTTTTGTAGTTTTCAGTATACAGATTTTGTCCATGTTTTGTTAGATTTACACTTAAGTATTTCTTTTCTTTTCTTTTTTTTTTTTTTGAGACGGCGTCTCGCTCTTTTGCCCAGGCTGGAGTGCAGTAGCACAGTCTTGGCGCACTGCAACCTCTGCTTCCCAGGTTCAAGCGATTCTCTTGCCTCTGCCCCCAGAGTAGCTGGGATTACAGGTATGTGTCACCACGCCTGGCTAATTTTTGTGTTTTTTTAGTAGAGACAGGGTTTCATCATGTTGGCCAGGCTAGTCTCGAAGTTATCTGCCCACCTCAGCCTCCCAAAGTGCTGGGATTACAGGCATGAACCACCATGCCCGGCCTTTTTTTTTTTTTTTTTTTTTGAGATGGAGTCTCACTCTTTCACTTAGGCTGGAGTGTAGTGGCACGATCTTGGCTTACTGCAACCTCTGCCTCCCAGGCTCAAGCAATTCTCCTGCCTCAGCCTCCAGAGTAGCTGGGATTGCAGGCACCCACTACCACGCCCAGCTAATTTTTGTATTTTTAGTAGAGATAGGATTTCACCATGTTGGCCAGGCTGGTCTCAAACTCCTGACCTCAGGTGCTCCACCCACCTCGGCCTCCCAAAGAGCTGGGATTACAGGTGTGAGCCACCGCCCTCAACCACAAAGCTCTTTCTTTTTTTTTTCTTTCTTTTTTTTAATTATACTTTAGGGTTTTAGGGTACATGTGCACAATGTGCAGGTTTGTTACATATGTATCCATGTGCCATGTTGATTTCCTGCACCCATTAACTCATCATTTAGCATTAGGTGTATCTCCTAATGCTGTCCCTCCCCCCTCCCCCCACCCCACAACAGTCCCCGGAGTGTGAAGTTCCCCTTCCTGTGTCCATGAGTTCTCATTGTTCAATTCCCACCTATGAGTGAGAACATGCGGTGTTTGGTTTTTTGTCCTTGCGATAGTTTACTGAGAATGATGTTTTCCAGTTTCATCCATGTCCCTACAAAGGACACGAACTCATCATTTTTTATGGCTGCATAGTATTCCATGGTGTATATGTGCCACATTTTCTTAATCCAGTCTATCGTTGTTGGACATTTGGGTTGGTTCCAACTCTTTGCTATTGTGAATAGTGCTGCAATAACCATACGTGTGCATGTGTCTTTATAGCAGCATGATTTATAGTCCTTTGGGTATATACCCAGTAATGGGATGGCTGGGTCAAATGGTATTTCTAGTTCGAGATCCCTGAGGAATCGCCACACTGACTTCCACAATGGTTGAACTAGTTTACAGTCCCACCAACAGTGTAAAAGTGTTCCTATTTCTCCACATCCTCTCCAGCACCTATTGTTTCCTGATTTTTTAATGATGGCCATTCTAACTGGTGTGAGATGGTATCTCACTGTGGTTTTGATTTGCATTTCTCTGATGGCCAGTGATGATGAGCATTTCTTCATGTGTTTTTTGGCTGCATAAATGTCTTCTTTTGAGAAGTGTCTGTTCATGTCCTCTGCCCACTTTTTGATGGGGTTGTTTGTTTTTTTCTTGTAAATTTGTTTGAGTTCATTGTAGATTCTGGATATTAGCCCTTTGTCAGATGAGTAGGTTGCAAAAATTTTCTCCCATTCTGTAGGTTGCCTGTTCACTCTGATGATAGTTTCTTTTGCTGTGCAGAAGCTCTTTAGTTTAATGAGATCCCATTTGTCGATTTTTGCTTTTGTTGCCATTGCTTTTGGTGTTTTAGACATGAAGTCCTTGCCCACGCCTATGTCCTGAATGGTATTGCCTAGGTTTTCTTGTAGGATTTTAATGGTTTTAGGTCTAACATATAAGTCTTTAATCCATCTTGAATTAATTTTTGTATAAGGTGTAAGGAAGGGATCCAGTTTCAGCTTTCTACATATGGCTAGCCAGTTTTCCCAGCACCATTTATTAAATAGGGAATCCTTTCCCCATTGCTTGTTTTTGTCAGGTTTGTCAAAGATCAGATAGTTGTAGCTATGCGGCATCATTTCTGAGGGCTCTGTTCTGTTCCATTGATCTATGTCTCTGTTGTGGTACCAGTACCATGCTGTTTTGGTTACTGTAGCCTTGTAGTATAGTTTGAAGTCAGGTAGCGTGATGCCTCCAGCTTTGTTCTTTTGGCTTAGGATTGACTTGGCGATGCGGGCTCTTTTTTGGTTCCATATGAACTTTAGAGTAGTTTTTTCCAATTCTGTGAAGAAAGTCATTGGTAGCTTGATGGGGATGGCATTGAATCTATAAATGACCTTGGGCAGTATGGCCATTTTCACGATATTGATTCTTCCAACCCATGAGCATGGAATGTTCTTCCATTTGTTTGTATCCTCTTTTATTTCATTGAGCAGTGGTTTGTAGTTCTCCTTGAAGAGGTCCTTCACATCCCTTGTAAGTTGGATTCCTAGGTATTTTATTCTCTTTGAAGCAATTGTGAATGGGAGTTCACTCATGATTTGGCTCTCTGTTTGTCTGTGATTGGTGTACAAGAATGCTTGTGATTTTTGTACATTAATTTTGTATCCTGAGACTTTGCTGAAGTTGCTAATCAGCTTAAGGAGATTTTGGGCTGAGACAATGGGGTTTTCTAGATATACAATCACGTCATCTGCAAACAGGGACAATTTGACTTCCTCTTTTCCTAGTTGAATACCGTTTATTTCCTTCTCCTGCCTGATTGCTCTGGCCAGAACTTCCAGCACTATGTTGAATAGGAGCGGTGAGAGAGGGCATCCCTGTCTTGTGCCAGTTTTCAGAGGGAATGCTTCCAGTTTTTGCCCATTCAGTATGATATTGGCTGTGGGTTTGTCATAGATAGCTCTTATTATCTTGAGATACGTCCCATCAATACCTAATTTATTGAGAGTTTTTAGCATGAAGGGTTGTTGAATTTTGTCAAAGGCCTTTTCTGCATCTATTGAGATAATCATGTGGTTTTTGTCTTTGGTTCTGTTTATATGCTGGATTACATTTATTGATTTGCGTATATTGAACCAGCCTTGCATCCCAGGGATGAAGCCCACTTGATCATGGTGGATAAGCTTTTTGATGTGCTGCTGGATTCGGTTTGCCAGTATTTTATTGAGGATTTTTGCATCAATGTTCATCAAGGATATTGGTCTGAAATTCTCTTTTTTGGTTATGTCTATGCCAAGTTTTGGTATCAGGACGATGCTGGCTTCATAAAATGTGTTAGGGAGGATTCCCTCTTTTTCTATCGATTGGAATAGTTTCAGAAGGAATGGTACCAGTTCCTCCTTGTACCTCTGGTAGAATTCAGCTGTGAATCCATCAGGTCCTGGACTCTTTTTGGTTGGTAAGCTATTGATTATTGCCACAATTTCAGAACCTGTTATTGGTCTATTCAGAGATTCAACTTCTTCCTGGTTTAGTCTTGGGAGGGTGTATTTGTCAAGGAATTTATCCATTTCTTCTAGATTTTCTAGTTTATTTGCATAGAGGTGTTTGTAGTATTCTCTGATGGTAGATTGTATTTCTGTGGGATCGGTGGTGATATCCCCTTTTTCGTTTTTTATTGCATCTATTTGATTCTTCTCTCTTTTCTTCTTTATTAGTCTTGCTAGCGGTCCATCAATTTTGTTGATCTTTTCAAAAAACCAGCTCCTGGATTCATTAATTTTTTGAAGGGTTTTTTGTGTCTCTATTTCCTTCAGTTCTGCTCTGATTTTAGTTATTTCTAGCCTTCTGCTAGCTTTTGAATGTGTTTGCTCTTGCTTTTCTAGTTCTTTTAATTGTGATGTTAGGGTGTCAATTTTGGATCTTTCCTGCTTTCTCTTGTGGGCATTTAGTGCTATAAATTTCCCTCTACACACTGCTTTGAATGTGTCCCAGAGATTCTGGTATGTTGTATCTTTGTTCTCGTTGGTTTCAAAGAACATCTTTATTTCTGCCTTCATTTCATTATGTACCCAATAGTCATTCAGGAGCAGGTTGTTCAGTTTCCATGTAGTTGAGCGGTTTTGAGTGAATTTCTTAATCCTGAGTTCTAGTTTGATTGCACTGTGGTCTGAGAGACAGTTTGTTATAATTTCTGTTCTTTTACATTTGCTGAGGAGAGCTTTACTTCCAACTATGTGGTCAATTTTGGAATAGGTGTGGTGTGGTGCTGAAAAAAATGTATATTCTGTTGACTTGGGGTGGAGAGTTCTGTAGATGTCTATTAGGTCCACTTTATGTAGAGCTGAGTTCAATTCCTGGATATCCTTGTTAACTTTCTGTCTCGTTGATCTGTCTAATGTTGACAGTGGGGTGTTAAAATCTCCCATTATTATTGTGTGGGAGTTTAAGTCCCTTTGTAGGTCACTGAGGACTTGCTTTATGAATCTGGGTGCTCCTGTGTTGGGTGCATATATATTTAGGATAGTTAGCTCTTCTTGTTGAATTGATCCCTTTACCATTATGTAATGGCCTTCTTTGTCTCTTTTGATCTTTGTTGGTTTAAAGTCTATTTTGTCAGAGACTAGAATTGCAACCCCTGCCTTTTTTTGTTTTCCAGTTGCTTGATAGATCTTCCTCCATCCCTTTATTTTGAGTCTATGTGTGTCTCTGCACGTGAGATGGGTTTCCTGAATACAGCACACTGATGGGTCCTGACTCCTTATCCAGTTTGCCAGTCTGTGTCTTTTGATTGGAGCATTTAGCCCATTTACATTTAACGTTAATATTGTTATGTGTGAATCTGATCCTGTCATTATGATGTTAGTTGGTTATTTTGCTCATTAGTTGCTATTGTTTCTTCCTAGCCTTGATGGTCTTTACAATTTGGCATGTCTTTGCAGTGGCTGGTACCGGTTGTTCCTTTCCATGTTTAGTGCTTCCTTCAGGAGCTCTTTTAGGGCAGGCCTGGTGGTGACAAAATCACTCAGCGTTTGCTTGTCTGTAAAGTATTTTATTTCTCCTTCACTTATGAAGCTTAGTTTGGCGGGATAGCAAATTCTGGGTTGAAAATTCTTTTCTTTAAGAATGTTGAATATCGGCCCCCACTCTCTTCTGGCTTGTAGAGTTTCTGCTGAGAGATCAGCTGTTAGTCTGATGGGCTTCCCTTTGTGGGTAACCCGACCTTTCTCTCTGGCTGCCCTTAACATTTTTTCCTTCATTTCAACTTTGGTGAATCTGACAATTATGTGTCTTGGAGTTGCCCTTCTCGAGGAGTATCTTTGTGGCGTTCTCTGTATTTCCTGAATCTGAATGCTGGCCTGCCTTGCTAGATTGGGGAAGTTCTCCTGGATAATATCTTGCAGAGTGTTTTCCAACTTGGTTCCATTCTCCCCATCATTTTCAGGTACACCAATCAGACGTAGGTTTGGTCTTTTCACATAGTCCCAAATTTCTCGGAGGCTTTGTTCATTTCTTTTTATTCTTTTTTCTCTAAACTTCCCTTCTCTCTTCATTTCATTCATTTCATCTTCCATCAGCGATACCCTTTCTTCCAGTTGATCGCATCTGCTACTGAGGCTTCTGCAATCTTCGCGTAGTTCTCGAAACTTGGCTTTCAGCTCCATCAGCTCCTTTAAGCCCTTCTCTCCATTGGTTATTCTAGTTATCCATTCTTCTAATATTTTTTCAAAGTTTTTAACTTCTTTGCTATTGTTTTGAATTTCCTCTCGTAGCTCAGAGTAGTTTGATCGTCTGAAGCCTTCTTCTCTCAACTCATCAAAGTCATCCTCCATCCAGCTTTGTTCCGTTGCTGGTGAGGAACTGCGTTCCTTTGGAGGAGGAGAGGTGCTCTGTTTTTTAGAGTTTCCAGTTTTTTTGTTCTGTTTTTTCCCCATCTTTGTGGTTTTATCTACTTTTGGTCTTTGATGATGGAGATGTACAGATGGGTTTTTGGTGTGGATGTCCTTTCTGTTTGTTAGTTTTCCTTCTACCAGACAGGACCCTCAGCTGCAGGTCTGTTGGAGTTTACTAGAGGTCCACTCCAGACCCTGTTTGGCTGGGTGTCAGCAGTGGTGGCTGCAGAACAGCGGATTTTCGTGAGACCACAAATTCAGCTGTCTGATAGTTCGTCTGAAAGTTTTGTCTCAGAGGAGTACCCGGTTGAATGAGGTGTCAGTCTGTCCCTACTGGGGGGGTGCCTCCCAGTTAGGCTGCTCAGGGGTGAGGGACCCACTTTAGGAGGCAGTCTGTCCGTTCTCAGATCTCCAGCTGCGTGCTGGGAGAACCACTACTCTCTTCAAAGCTGTCAGTCAGACAGGGACCTTTAAGTCTGTGGAGGTTCTTGCTGAGTTTTCGTTTGTCTGTGCCCTGCCCCCAGAGGTGGAGCCTATAGAGGCAGGCAGGCCTCCTTGAGCTGTGGTGGGCTCCACCCAGTTCGAGCTTCCTGGCTGCTTTGTTTACCTAAGCAAGCCTGGGCAATGGCGGGCGCCCCTCCCCCAGCCTCGCTGCCGCCTTGCAGCTTGATCTCAGACTGTTGTGCTAGCAATCAGCGAGACTCCGTGGGCACAGGACCCTCCGAGCCAGGTGCGGGACACAATCTCCTAGTGTGCCGTTTTCCAGGCCCGTTGGAAAAGCGCAGTATTGGGGTGGGACTGACCCGATATTCCAGGTGCCGTCTGTTTCCCCTTTCTTTGACTAGGAAAGGGAACTCCCTGACCCCTTGCGCTTCCCGAGTGAGGTAATGCCTCGCCCTGCTTCGCCCTGTTTCGGCTCGCGCACAGTGCGCTTCACCGACTGTCCTGCACCCACTGTTAGGCACTCCCTAGTGAGATGAAACCGGTACCTCAAGCAGAAATGCAGAAATCATCCGTCTTCTGTGTCGCTGGGGCTGGGAGCTGGAGACCGGAGCTGTTCCTTTTCGGCCATCTTGGCTCCCTCATTCACAAAGCTCTTTCTTATACATCCAACATAGCCATTACTTACTTGGGGCTAGAAAATAATTGGGTTTTTCAAGGCTAGCAGTTGGAGTCATTGTTTCTCGTAGAGGAGACTTTCATTCCTCCAGAAATGGCCAGTTTAAAACACCAAGTTGCTATGTCCAGAGTGGCAGAAAAGATGATAATGGCCCACATCACTCAGCGTTTACTGTCTGCCAGGAACTGTGCACTTTATGGCCATCAGCACAGAGTGCCACCACTGTCCTTGGAGAAAGGTGCTGTTATTAGCTCCCTTTTGTGCATGAGGGTACTGAGTTCAGAGACAGAGCATAACTTCCCTAAGGTTACACAGCTAGTGTGTGGCAGAGTCAGAATTTGATACAGCTCTATCTCCAGAGTCTATAATCACCCTGCCTTTCTTTTTTTTTTTTTTTTACATTATAGAAAATTTTAAACATATATAGACGTAGAGGCTGGGCGCAGTGGCTCGTGCCTGTAATCCCAGCACTTTGGGGGGCCGAGGCGGGTGGATCACTTGAGGTCCAGAGTTCAGGACCAGCCTGGCCAAGATGGTGAAACCCCGTCTCTACTAAAAATACAAAAATTAGCCAAGTGTGGTGGCAGGTGCCTGTAATCCCAGTTACTTGGGAGGCTGAGGCAAAGAATTGCTTGAACCTGGGAGGCAGAGGTTGCAGTGAGCCAAGATCGCGCCACTGCACTCCAGCCTGGGTCACACAGCGAGACTCCATCTTGAAAAAAAAAAGATATTTCTTCAGTAAATATTTCAGTATATATGTCTAGGAGATGAGGACTTTCAAAAAATTACAAACAAAATGCTATTATCATATCTGACAATAATTGACAAAAATGTCAATATTCTTTTTAGATTTCCAAAGCACTTCCAATTTTCTTAATATTATCAAATATTTGCTCAGTGTTTTAATTTCCCTGTTTATCTCATGGATGTTCTTTACTCTTGTTTTTTTTCAAATCATAGAACCTGAAATCTCAATTTAATTGATTTTATTATTTATTTTTTATATTTTTTGAGACAAAGTCTCTTGTTCTGTCTCCCTGGCTGGAGTGTGGTGTTGTAATGATAGCTCACTGTGACCTTGAACTCCTTGGGCTCACGCGACCCTCCTGCTTCATCCTCCCAAGTAGCTGGTACTGTAATGTGTACAACCATGCCTGGCTAATTTTTCAAATTTTTTGTAGAGATGGGGTTTTGCTGTGTTGCCCAGGTTGGTCTCAAACTCCTTGCCTTATGCAGTCCTCCTACCTCCAAAGTTCTCGGATTACAGGCATGAGCCACTGCACTGGCCTGAACTCTCTTTTTTTAAAAAAAAATTATTGTAAAACAACTGCAAACCCATAAAGAAGTTCCAAGTGTATTATGAAGAACTTTTTTTCCCCTTGAATCATTTCAGAGTAATTTGCTAACTTGATGTCCACAAACCCCCAAATACTGTAATGTGTATCTTGTACAAACAGGGACATTCTCCCAGATAACTGTAGTACAACTATGAAAATCAGGAAATCAACCTTGTTAGATCACTACCATCCAATCCTGAGACCCCATTAAGTTTCTCCAGATGTCTTCGAACTGTCCTTTATAGGAAAAGGATTTGGTTTAGTGTCATATGTTGCATTTAGCTGTCATGTCTCTCTAGTCTCCTTTAGTCTAGGATGGTTCCTCATTATTTCTTTGACTTCCATGACCTTGACACTTAAAGATTACAAGCCAGTTATTTTGTAGAATGTCCATAATTTGATGTACTTTCATGATAAGATTCAGGTTATGCATGCTTTGGCAGGAATACCAGAGAGAGGACGTTGTATTCTAATCGTATCCTGTGAGGTGGCATACAATTTTGATTTGTCTCATTACTGATGATGTTAACTTTGAAAACATGGAAGATACTGTCTGCCAGCCTTCTTGACTGTAAAGTTACTCTTTTTCCTTTTGTAACTAGTAAGTATTTTGTAGGGAATAGTAGAGCTTCCAAATCTCAGCTGAAGGTAGTTTCCCTAAAGCGGTATTCATTTAAAGACTGAACTCCTTCCGTGTCTTTGATTACTTAAGAATATAGCATGTCGTCAGAGCTTGATTTCTAATGGCAGATTATGTGCCCTTTGGATTCTTTGGCTCATTATTTTAACCCCAAACTGGGTACCACTCAGTGTGTATAATGTAAGATTCTTATAATGATATGCTTCTGTCCCTTCCTCCTTCTTTTGTGCTATTGTTACAGAGTCTTACTTTTGTATCCCTAAATCATTGTTATTTTTAACAATTATCTTTTAAAGGAACTTTAAAAAATGAGAGAAAGTCTGTATTTACCCACTCATTTACTATTTCTGGCATTCTTCATCCCTTGTGTACGTTCACGTTTTCTCTGGGCATCATTTTGTTTTTGCTTGAAAGTCTTCCTTTAACATCACTTGTAATGCAGGTCTTTTGGCAGTGCCGCCGCTCAGCTTCTGTTTGTCTGAAAAGAACTTTATTTCACCTTCTTTTTAAAAATATATTTTCACCAAGTGTTGACTTTTAGGTTGACATTTTGAAGACATCATTCTGTTGACATCTGACATACGTGATTCTGACAGGTTTGTGGTCATTCTTCTTTACTCTTTGCCATTTTCTTTGGCTGCTTTTAAGATTTTGCTTTATCACTGTTTTTAGGAATTTGATGTGGCTGGGGGTGGTTTTCTTTTTGTTTACCCCTTTGTGTTTTCTTTGGGATTTTTTTGAGGCTTCTTAGTTTCTGGGGTTATAGTTTTCATCAAATCTGGAAAAATTTCACCTGTTACTCTTCAGATTTTTTTGCTCTGCTTCCTCTTCCACCCACCTCCACCACTTCAGTACTTGAATTACACATATGTCCCACCACTTGATATTGTCCCAGAGGTCACAGAGATTGTTCCTTCCCTCCCTCCCTTCCTTCCTTTTTTTTTTTTCTTTTTTGAGACAGAGGCTCACTCTGGAGTGCAGTGGCGTCATCTCGGCTCACCGCAACCTCTGCCTCCAAGGTTTAAGCGATTCTCCTGCCTCAGTCTCCTGAGTCGCTGGGACTACAGATGTGCGCCACCACACCTAGCTAATTTTTGTATTTTCAGTAGAGACAGGGTTTCGCCATGTTGTCCAGGTTGGTCTCAAACTCCTGACCTCAGGTGATTCACTTGCCTCAGCCTCCCAAAGTGCTGGAATTACAGACGTGAGCCACTGCGCCTGGCCAGAAAAACTTTTTTATTCTCTGGATAGTTTAGCCTCACTACTAAGATGTGGCCTTCTGTCAGGAATTGCTAGTGAATATATCCCAAGGAACTGATGAGCACAATTTCTACCCTCCAAGAACTTATGACTGTGACAAATCCATAAACTCTTCTATTTGGTGGTGGATTCCAGGCCACATGCGAGTTCTGGGAGCTGTTCAGTGGACAGTTCCCAGGTTACTCTCTTTGCCTGACTTCATGGAGTTTTATGCTACACATGCAAGTGTTAGTGTTCAGCGAAGACTCATAAGGACCCCCTACGTATTTCTGAAATTATTTTTCCACTTTGCTCCCTCCTCTCTAGAATTTGCTTCACAGTTTCTAACTATTTCAGTCTCCTTGAACCTTGATCCGTCTCCCTTCAGTGCAGGAAGGACCACTGTGCTGTGCTTGAGCTCTCCCCTCCTGCTTCACAGGCTCCCGTCTGGCATGTACCTTCTGGCAGAAAGCAGGGGTGATTGGGGGGCTCACTTTGTTTTCCTTCTCTCACAGTTCACAGTCTTGTATGATCTTTTGTCCAGTATCCGAAAACAGTTGTTTCATATATTTTACCCAATTTGCTGGTTATTTAAGGCTGAAGGGTAAACTTGTTTCTGTCTCTTTACCATGGCTGGAAGAGAAGGGTTTCTGTAGACTCTAGAAGTTAATCCCATCATAGTGATGTTAGTATCTTCCTGGCTCTGTCTTCTGTGTGTTGTGTTGGAGATTCTGCCTTTCTGTCTGTCTATTCAGTAATGGCAAGTAATCCAGGCCAGACAATCCCAGAACATTCATAAGTGACTAGTATGAGACTGCGTAAAGTGAAAGTTGGTTTTCCAAATGCATCACTCGTAAGTCTCTGGCTTTAGGCCTGTTGGAGGTCCGTTCCTGCAGAAGGCAGTTCTGCACAGACTCATTGATTAATTGATTCATTATAATATAGTTAGCAAAACTTTACAGTGTTTCTGTTGTGGGCCATACACTGCCCTTGCTGGTGAAGCAGCAGCAAACACTGAGTCTTCAGTGATTCCTTGGTTAAAGAATGCTCTGTGGGTCAGACTCTTGGGGATCCGAGACAGAGAACGCACAATTTCTACCCTCCAAGAACTTACGACTGTGACAAATCCATGAACTCTTCTCTCTTCTTTCTGCAGCTCAGTAAACGCTCTGCCACTGACCTGTGTGGCAGGAATGATGGAAACCTTAAGGTGATCTTCCCTGATGCAGAGATGGAGGATGTCAATAACCCTGGGCTCAGGGTCAGAGCCCAGCCTGGGGACTACGTGCTGGTGAAGGTGAGGAGTCCTTTTGGGCTTTTGGCTTGCACTGTGACATGAGTGTTGGTTTGGATATTTGTGGTAATAAAGTTTTTTCCTAGAGACACATTTTAGTAAAATAAAAATCTCCTCTCAACCAGTACAATGGAATGGCACTTTGGATTGCATTTTAGACTGCTCCTTACTAATGCCTTCTTATTCTTCTTACCTATTCTCCTGCCCTGGAAGGGTTCCTTGTGGGAATTTGGTGAGTTTGGAGTATGCAGTGGCATGTAGTTTCTTGCTGCAGAGAGGCCAGGAGGTGTAAGTGATTTTGAGTGAGCAGAGAGTGTTCCCTGTCAGAGATCAACATTTTCTTTGTGATCTCTGGCGGCTCAGGCCTCTCTAACTTACATGTGCTCAAGTTTCTTGGCTCTTTTCCCTGGACTCTCACAGATCAGCTATATGGCTGTGGGATTTTCCCTCCCTTTCTTTCTCCCTTTCACTGGCAACATGCTTCTCTTATTCTCTCCTTCCATTTCTTCCTTTCTTCTGCCTTCTCTTCTCACACTGCCCAGTTCTGCTGCTGCCACCTTCCCTGTCTTGTTCTCATGTCTACTTCGCCTCAGAACCAGAAGCTGGCAGGACACGGACTGATGGGTTAGGCAGACACAGACTGATGCCCTAGAGCATCCACAGAAGTTCCTTTAAGGGCAGGGAAAATGCCTGTTTTGTTTCTGTTTGTTTATTTTTGTTTATCTTCTAGCACCTAGGGCAATTCTGAGTACAAAATATGTACTTGGTAAGTATTTACTAATGGACCGACTTGTCCTTATAGTAAGAAATGTGACCACAGATAACCTTTGGGGTCACATTCTTTCAGCTGTCAGTTGGAGGAGAGAGAACATTTGTCACCAAATGTTGGCTGTAAATACCCTAAGGAAGGATTTGACTGGCTCAGCCTTGGAGTTAGGAGGGCAGGGCCTGTGATGGGCAGTTTCACCTGAATTTTATGGTTAGAGCTGAGGAGGAGCCATCTTCCAAGAGAAAAGGGAGAAGTGGCTGGGACTGACCTGCTTTGACTTCTTAAATTCCATGAGACCTTGCTTCCTACCAGGATCGGGGGCACACAGGAGCCATGTGGTCTCTGCCAGCCGGTCGCCTCCATCAGATTCCTTTTGGGGGCTTCTCCTCTGGAGGCTCCACGTGAAGTCCCAGTGCTACAGTCCTAGTTACTTTGCCGCCTTCTGCCTGGTTTTCTTTCAGATCACCTCGGCCAGCTCTCAGACACTTAGGGGACATGTTCTCTGCAGGACCACTCTGAGGGACTCCTCTGCATATTGCTGACCTGAGAAGATGGCCTCAGAGCTGACTTGGGCAGTCCTCCCCAACAGGAAGGGGAGACATTGCCGGCCACTGAGGAAAGAGGTCATGAAGGTGGAGATAAGCTGCAAGGGGCGAAGCAACTTTATGTCAGTGGAAAACGTGTCTCTTTAAAGCTGCTATGTGAACAGCTTTTACAGTCATTAAATTTACCTAAACTAAAGTTAACCCTTTGTCTCTCACTTTGACTTCATTTTTACCTTGGTTAGTGTTTCTAGAGTTTTCCCTGTAGTCTGTGTTAAGTGTTTCCCAACCCAGTTTCTCCTGTGGACACTGCTCCCTCTCTGGTTTTCTCCCCTGGGCCCTAGGAGGCAGAGACTGAAGGAGAGGAAGGTGGGGAGAACTATTTGCTTGGGAAAACTGCTCTCGACCTTTCCGACATTTGCATTGGATGCCACTGACTTAGCTGCCTATCACTGCACTTTATTTTGCATGTTTTACCTGAGGATTTCCCTCATGGACCTCTTTTTTTCTGGCACCAAAGTTGACTTTTAAATTGTTCTAAAGCCACTCAAGCAAAAAACTTGATAAAACACTCTGCTTTCCTTTACAACCCCCAACATAAAAAAATTATTTGTTGGAAAAAAATGTTTTTTTTTTACATGAGATGAAACAATATTGTCTAGACACGGTGGCTCACACCTGTAATCCCAGCACTTTGGGAGGCTGAGGTGGGTGGATCACTTGAGTTCAGGAGATCAAGACCAGCCTGGTCAACATGGCGAAACCCTGACTCTGCTAAAGAAAAATCCAAAAGTTAGCCGGGCATGGTGGTAGGCATGTGTAGTGCCAGCTACTCAGGAGGGTGAGGCAGGAGAATCACTGAACCTGGGAGGTGGAGGCTGTAGTGAGCTGAGGTCATGCCACTGCCCTCCAGCCTGGGGGACAGAGCAAGACTCTGTCTCAAAAAAAAAAAACAAAAAACTATTAATTCAAAATGTAAGCTGGGGATGGTGGCTCATACCAGTAATCCCACCACTTTGGGAGGCTGAGGCGGGTGGATTGCTTGAGCCCAGGAGTTGGAGACCAACCTGAGCAATGTGGCAAGACCCTGACTTTACAGGAAAAAAAAAAAAAAATTAACTGGGTGTGGTGGTGCAGGCCTTGTAGTCCCAGCTACTTGAGAGGCTGAGGCGGGAGGATCACTTGAGCCCAGGAGATAGAGGCTGCAGTGAGCCGCAATTATACCGCCACACTCTAGTCTGGGTGACAGAGCAAGACCCTTTCTCAAAAAAATAAAAAACAAGAAAAACCAACAAAACTTACAGATATGGGTTAGCTCTATCACTCATTTCTTTAAAAGTTTTCATGAGTATTCGGTCAAAACCAACTATCCCCTTGAAATGTTATCTGTCTGAATTTCCAAGTGGACCACAGGACTCTCTTGGAATGTCCTCAGAAGGCTGTGTGATGGATCAGGCACAGAGTAAAAACCCAAGTCCTCTCAAATGGAAGAGGAAAAGACAAGGATAGAAGCAGCTTTTCAAACTTCATCTTCTTTCCTATAGCTGTGGTCTCTTCTTCCTCCTCTGCCTCCTTGGAACCCTCCTTGCCCTCCAAAGCCTCCCTGGCCTTTGCCACCAGTGGAAAAAAAGCCTCACAGGCTTTTTTAGCCTGTGAGGTCTGATAGCACTTGGAGTTTTAGAAAATGTCATTACCAGGTGGGGCACAGTGGCTCACGCCTGTAATCCCAGCACTTTGAGAGGCTGAGGCAGGTGGATCACCTGAGGTCAGGAATCCAAGACCAGCCTTGCCAACATGGTGAAACCCTGTCTCTACTAAAAATAACAAAATTAGCTGGGCATGGTGGTGGGAGCCTGTAATCCCAGCAATTTGGGAGGCTGAGGCAGGAGAATTGCTTGAACCCAGGAGGTGGAGGTTGCAGCGAGCCGAGATCGTGCCATTGCACTCCAACCTGGGCGACGAGCGAAACTCCGTCTTTAAAAAAAAAAAAAAAAAAAAGTCATTACTTATTAGGCTTTAAAAAAATTATGTCTCTTTTCCCTTGGACCTATTAGTAGGTTTCGAGTAGTGGTTCTCAGCCCCCTTCACCACCAAGGTTATTTCATTCTGTGGATATCATGAAAAAAAATCCAAGAGATGGTAGCATGGAATTTTTGGAGTCAGAGGACTTTGGTTCACATCCCCACTTTATTGCTTGAGAGTTGTCTGAAATTGAGTAGTTAATTTACTCTTCTCTGTCTTGTGTTTTTTTTTTTTTTTTTGAGGTGGAGCCTCACTCTGTCACCCAGGCTGGAGTGCAGTGGTATGATCTTGGCTCACTGCAACCTCTGCCTCCTGGGTTCAAGTGATTCTCCTGCCTCAGCCTCCCGAGTAGGTGGGATTACAGGCGCCTGCCACCACGCCCAGCTAATTTTTTATTTTATTTTTAGTGGAGAAAGAGTTTCACTGTGTTGGCCAGGCTGGTCTCAAACTCCTTCCTGACTTCATGTGATCCGCCGGCCTCGGCCTCCCAAAGTGCTGGGATTATAGGCGTGAGCCACTGTGCCCGGCCTGGCTTGGTTTTTTGATGTGAAACATGAAGATAATAACATGCATATCTCACATGGAATTCAGTGACACAATCATGCTTCCAGAGAATTTAGCACAGTCCGTGGGACATCATAAGCTCTTATTAAATGGGAGAGATCATCAAAAGATTTTGCTTCTCAAGCAGATTGTGTATATTAGGATATGCTGGGGCTTTTATTGTGTGTCTGGCCGTGATGTCCTTTAGACCTTCTCCATTTACCCGCACAACAGGAACCTCTTCCTCAGGTGCTGGTTCGGCACTCAAGGATTGGTTTCTACTCTTAGGGTCCGTCTTCTACTGCGAACGTTTATTTGTGATGGTTCCTTACCCTAGTCCTTTCTTCAGAAGGCACTTAAAGCAGGTTTTGAAGTTATTTCAATTTTTATAAAAAGGTAAAACAGGCTGGGTGTGGTGGCTCACGCCTGTAATCCCAGCACTTTGGGAGGTCAAGGCGGGTGGATGACTTGAGGTCTGGAGTTTGAGACCAGCCTGGCCAACATGGCGAAACCCCGTCTCTGCTAAAAATACACAAATTAGCCGAGTGCGGTGGCACATGCCTGTAATCCCAGCTATTCGGGAGGCTGAGGCAGGAGAATGGCTTGAACCCTGGAGGTGGAGGCTGCAGTGAGCTGAGAGTGCACCACTGCACTCCAGTCTGAGTGACAGAGTGAGACCCTGTCTCAAAAACAACAAACAAAAGGTGAAACATACATATGGTAAATAATCCAAACAATACAGTAGGTATCTGTAATCAATCAGCTTCCCTCCTACTAATCCCCTAGTTCCCTTTTACAAAATCCAGCACATTAATCATTTTCTAATGTATCTTTTTAGAGATAATCTCTGTATAAAATGATTTATATTTGTGATTATCTTTTTTTTTTTAATTTTTTTGCACACAAAAACAATAAACATTTTCTAATAATACATACAAACAAAAAGATGCGTATCAAACATATTAGGAAGGTTGCACATGGGAAGTCGGGGAATAGAAATGGGGGGTGGGAGTTAAAATAAATGAGAGAGGGACTTTATATCGATCAGTGATAATAACTCAATCCTCTATTTGACAAAGAAGAGGGAGAAGGAAGAGGAAGAAAAAGAAAGTGGGATAAAGGATCAGAAAGGGAGGAAAATAGAAAAAATTAGAGTATGACTCCAGGGTAGACCTGTTTTGTTGTCACTGAGTTGGTTGGTTAGTTTGTCTGTTGTATTTTTCATGTTTCGCCATGTTGGCCAGACTGGTCTCGAACTCCTAGCCCAAAGTGATCAACCCGCCTCGCCCCCCAGAGTGCCGGGACCACAGGCGTGAGCCACCACGTC